>NC_048591.1:14692500-14992500 GCF_013265735.2 Oncorhynchus mykiss | reverse complement strand
GCTGACTGCAGCGTTGACATGTGCCACTCATTCTCACAACACATTCATCCATAAAGCAGCATACTGTCGTAAACCATAACAATGTACAGTATGACCATACATAACAATGCGCACCCAAGCCTAGTCATTCGCTGTTTCTCTTTACTCGAGTAATCTTCATGTGTCAGACTAACCCAATTTAAAATATTTACATTTGAAGTATTATGTATGATACCGTTGCAAGTCTGAAAAACACTGATGAAAACATTGTCCAAGTGGATGGCTATTGTCCATGTGAGGCGGTTGAACAGACTCTAAAAGTGCCGTTGATCAGCCAGACTAAAACGCTAGCCGTGTTGCTAGCCGATCTACGGTTTTTCTTGTCACTGAGCCATGAGAGGGTGTTGGTGTTGGGGACAGTTGAGAAGCCGTCACATTACTTGCTTGAGAGAGAGAGAGGAGTAGTGGCGGCAGGACCAGATGGCTCTCTGGACTCAATGTACCATCCCTCTGATAAACCCAGACAGAGCCGTTACACTTTCCAAAAGAGAGATGAAAGGAAATACAGTGAGGGAGGGAGGGAGGGAGGGAGGGAGGGAGGGAGGGAGGGAGGGAGGGAGGGAGGGAATCTTTAATTACCCAACTGTCGGCTGCTTTTCAGATTGCTGCTTTTTAAAACATCCCCTTCACCAAAGAACACACTTATATACACAAACACAAACACACATGCACATGCACACACACACACACACACACACACACACACAGCGACCCCCCGCCAGAGGATCCCTATACGACAGTCTTGCTCTGCTGAAGAGAGGGAATCAAAACTGTTAAAAAAGGAGGAAAAAAACACATAAAAGATATGCAAATACAACTGTCTGGGGGCGATGATGAGCATTAACCAGCGTTGAGGTTCTGCTATTTTTAGCTGGCGTCTCTTTGCAGACTCTGAAAGATGTGTGATGACTTCCTTAAGCGCAGGATTTTATGTGCTACAGACACAGCTTGGCTGTGCAGAGATGTCGGGAGAAATAGTCCCCTTAATTGAGACACTTCACAAATGAGGCTGTCAAACCCAGTACAAGCAGAATACAGTGAGAGTTGAAACTGGATTTCGAGGAAAGAGCTACGTTGGAGTCTTCACTCTTCACACATAAAAAAAGTAGAGTGTATAAGCGACTAGCGAGTTTTGGAGCTGATCTTACGGAGACGGTTAGGCAGTAGCACAAATATTCTCTCCCTTTCACTAATATAACCACTGGCAAGTGTACAGTGCATTCAGGAAGTATTCAGACCCTTTATCCTTTTCCACCTTTTGTTACTTTACAGCCTTATTCTAAAATTGATTAAATAAAAAATGTCCTCATCAAGCTAAACACAATACACCATAATGACGAAGCGAAAACAGGTTTTTAGACATTTGTGCAAATCTATTAAAAGTAAAAAATTGAAATACCTTTTTTACATAAGTATTTAGACCCGTTAGTTACTATGAGACTTTGAGTGCAGCTGCATCCTGTTTCTATTGATCATCCTTCAGATGTTTCCACAACTTGATTGGAGTCCACCTGTGGTAAATTCAATTGATTGGACATGATTTGGAAAGGCACACACTTGTCAATATTTATAAAAGGTCCCACATTTGACAGTGCACAGACATGGGGAAGGGTACCAAAACATGTCTGCAGCATTGAAGGTTCTCAAGAAAACTGTGGCCTCCATTATTTGTAAATGGAACAAGTTTGGAACCACCAAGACTCTTCCTAGAGCTGGCCACCTGGCCAAACTGAGCAATCGGGGGAGAAGGGTCTTGGTCAGGGAGGTGACCAAGAACCCGATGGTCACTCTGACAGAGCTCCAGAGTTCCTCTGTGGAGATTGGAGAACCTTCCAGAAGGACAACCATCTCTGCAGCACTCCACCAATTAGGCCTTTATGGTACAGTGGCCAGACGGAAGCCACTCCTCAGTAAAAGGCTCAAAACAGTCCGCTTAGTTTGCCAAAAGGCACCTAAAGGACTCTCAGACCATGAGAAACAAGATTCTCTGGTCTGAAGAAATCATGATTGAACTCTTTGGCCTTAATGCCAAGCGTCACGCCTGGAGGAAACCTGGCACCATCCCTACGGTGAAGCATGGTGGTGGCAGCATCATGTTGTGGTGATGTTTTTCAGAGGCAGGGACTGGGAGACTAGTCAGGATTGAGAAAAAGATGAACGGAGCAAAGTACAGAGAGATCATTGATGAAAACATGCTCCAAAGCGCTCAGGACCTCAGGACCTTCACCTTCCAACAGGTCAACAAACCTAAGCACAAGACAACGCAGGAGGGATTTTGGGACAAGTCTCTGAATGTCCTTGAGTGGCCCAGCCAGAGCACGGAACCCGATCAAACATCTCTGGAGAGACTTGAAAAAAGCTGTTCAGCGACGCTCCCCATCCAACCTGACAGAGCTTGGGAGGATCTGCAGAGAAGGATGGAAGAAACTGCCCAAATACAGGTGGGCCAAGTTTGTAGCGTTATACCCAAGATGACTCAAGGCTGTAATCGCTGCCAAAGGTGCTTCAACTAAGTACTGAATTAAGGGTCTGAATAAATATGGTTTTTTTTATTTTTTATTATACATTAGCAAACATTTCTACAAACCTATTTTGTCTTCATGGGGTATTTTGTGTAGATTGATGAGGGGGAAAAACTATGTAATCCATTTTAGCATAAGGCTGTTACGTAACAAAATGTGGAAAATGGGAAGAGGTCTGAATAATATCCGAATGCACTGTATGTGGCCCATAATTAAAGCAATAGAAAAGGGTGTTAATTATGCTACTCCAAGTGTATGTGCCACATAATTAGAGCACTGCCCTCCAAGGCCCAGCCATGGCTGCATCCCTGCCCAGTCATGTGAAATCCATAGATTAGGGCCTAATGAATTGATTTCAATTGACTTATTTCATTATATGAACTGTAACTAAGTAAAAATGTTGAAAATGTTGTATCTATATTTCTGTTCAGTATGTTAGAGTTGAGGTGGACTGCTGTAAAAGGTCTGAAGCCAGGACAGTTCTACCAGTGTAGCAACCCTTTTCTCTTTGTTTACATACTCCTTGTTTACATGAAGTGAGTCAATCCCTGAAAACAGCAGACTAGCTCAAAGTGTGATTCTCCTTTTTAAATACAACACAAACAAACAGAGGGCGTAAAATAGGAGCTATGGTTCCATTCAGTGCAATATGTCATAAAACATGGTGTGTGTGTGTGTGTGTGTGTGTGTGTGTGTGTGTGACATACAGTTCCTTGCGAAAGTATTCGCCCCCCTTGAACATTATTCGCCCCCCTTGAGAGCATTTGTGAACAGCAGTTTTCAGTTCTTTCCACAGATTCTCGATTGGATTCAGGTCTGGACTTTGACTTGGCCATTCTAACACCTGGATATGTTTATTTTTGAACCATTCCATTGTAGATTTTGCTTTATGTTTTGGATCATTGTCTTGTTGGAAGACAAATCTCCGTCCCAGTCTCAGGTCTTTTGCAGACTCCATCAGGTTTTCTTCCAGAATGGTCCTGTATTTGGCTCCATCCATCTTCCCATCAATTTTAACCATCTTCCCTGTCCCTGCTGAAGAAAAGCAGGCCCAAACCATGATGCTGCCACCACCATGTTTGACAGTGGGGATGGTGTGTTCAGGGTGATGAGCTGTGTTGCTTTTACGCCAAACATAATGTTTTGCATTGTTGCCAAAAAGTTCAATTTTGGTTTCATCTGACCAGAGCACCTTCTTCCACATGTTTGGTGTGTCTCCCAGGTGGCTTGTGGCAAACTTTAAACAACACTTTTTATGGATATCTTTAAGAAATGGCTTTCTTCTTGCCATCATTAGTCATTTAGGTCAACATTGGATCATTCAGAGATCCTCACTGAACTTCTGGAGAGAGTTTGCTGCACTGAAAGTAAAGGGGCTGAATAATTTTGCACGCCCAATTTTTCAGTTTTTGATTTGTTAAATGTCGTTCTACTTCATGATTGTGTCCCACTTGTTGTTGATTCTTCACAAAAAAATACAGTTCTATGTCTTTATGTTTGAAGCCTGAAATGTGGCAAAAGGTCGCAAAGTTCAAGGGGGCCGAATACTTTCGCAAGGCACTGTACATACACACACACACACCTTCAAAAACTGGAGCCCCAGCAGCAACAGTTCTTGAGGGAGATACTGAGCATCAGATGGGAGGATCGACGGACCAATGTCAGCGTCCTGACTCAGGCAAACATTCCCAGCACAGAATCCCAAATCATTGGGCACTCCGATGGACAGGATACCGTGATTCAAGGCTGCCCAAACAACTGCGTACGGGCAACTGGAAGAGGGGAAATGGATGCAAAGGGGGACAAAAGAAAAGGTACAAAGACACCCTGAAAAGCAATACATAACGCAACAAACTGGAAACTCCACACCACAAAAAGAGCCACCTGGTGACTTCAGGTTGTTGTCTGCGCAAGTATGGACGTCTAATTAGCATAATACACAAATCCCCATCAAAATCTGTCTGTTTAACCATCAATCTACCGAATGGGGTGATTTTGATCAGGACTTTGTTCTTAATAAATCAAAATAAGTGTTTCCTGTTTCTGCAACAATGTGGACTTTGGGGGAATTCCTATATACTCTTCAATATTCTATATGTGCAACTTGTTATGGTATTTGGGTCGCTATAACATTTGGTAAAAGTGACTGAGGATTTGGACATGCTTTTTGAAGCATCCTGGCTCTACCACTCCCATTGTTTCACTAGCAGGGATGCTAATGATGGCTTTGGGGTAAGTAACTAAACAAATGGATGTATCAAATTAAGTATATTTCAAATGTTGATGTACTACCCTTTAAATGGCTGTTTAAGACCAACTAGTCAATAAACTCCCCTCACCTCCAGACTCACTTGCAATCGGCCTGCTCAGCCACAGCCGGACCCACAACAATCAAGCTACCTAAAAAAACAGTGAGGAAAAGATCATCCTTGAGGGATTACGTGTGAGCATGCATGTGTGAGCATGCGTGTTTTGTGCGGGTGTGTGAGCATGTATGTGTTTTCATGCATGCATGTGTGTGTACAGTATGTGCATGCATTTGTATGTGTATGTGTGTGGTATTTACAGTAGAACATAATTGGTGCGGGGCAGCGGCGGATGAGGGGAAGGCCAGTGGGTCTGACAAAATGCAGGGCAGCCAGGCAGAGGCAGTGCTAAGGCCTGGTGGGTATGAGTGGTGTGGGGGGGACAGACAGAGAAAACTGAGCAACTCTCACTGGGAAACAATATGCAGTTTCATCTGGGGAAGACATTTTGCAGCTCTCTCTCTCTCTCTCTCTCTCTTTCTCTCTCAGAGCCAGAGAGCCGACAGCACAAAGAGCTCCATTGTTTCCTCTGCAGCAACCTCACCGCTCCCAACTAGAGCAGCAAGGTCGAGGCCACACAGGACCTGCCAGGGGCTGTTAGAACCTGCTCCCACTGTGTGTGTGTGTGTGTGTGTGTGTGTGTGTGTGTGTGTGTGTGTGTGTGTGTGTGTGTGTGTGTGTGTGTGTGTGTGTGTGTGTGTGTGTGTGTGTGTGTGTGTGTGTGTGTGAATATCGCTTTTCTTCAATATAATGTTTCATGCTAGTTCTTGGTCAGGATTATCGTACAGTTATATCTGTTTTGTTTCCTGTACTGTATAAATGGTAGCGAGTTCTAACACTGTACCACACACTGTATGTGGTTCTAATGTTTCATTCAGGGATGTGTTTTAGCGGGTTGTGTCAGTATCAGATCATGGACAGTTAGGACAGATATGCCTCCCTCTGTCCGTCTTTCGCTCTCTCACCCTGTTTCACCCTCCATCACCGTCACTCTGTAACACACACTTACAGTACTCGAGCACGCACACACATGCACACACACGGCTACAGGACATAATGGAAAATCCTTTTATATAGAAGTGCGGGTCACATCCTTAGAGGATCCAGCAGATTTCTAGTTCATAATACTCTGGCAGGCAGGCAGGCAGGGTCTGTGGAGAGAGGAGGGGAAGAGAGGTAGAGGGAGGGAAAGGGAGAAGGGAGGGGAGGTGAGGTCAGGGAAGGGAGGGAGGGTAGGCTAACGACTAATTGAATAGATAAGATCAAAGGCTGGATGAGAGAATTCTTCAAACTCAAAGGGCTATGAGAAAATTAGGAGACATGGAGGGCCGCGACTAATCAGCAGTTGGAAAATCCTAATGCTCCACTACCGGGTACGGCAGTAATCCCCGTAAATTGTAGCGAGACAAATGCTTGCATCGTTCAGTGAAGTCGAAATCCATTTTCAGAGAGGTGAAAACTAGTATGAGTGTAATAATGAAGGTGATTCGGTGAGCCACGGTAGTGTGATAAGTAACCTTGCCTGAGACTTGTGTTTGCTCCCCGAACTAATGCCTAGGCTTGAGCTCAGCGAGCTAACAGAGTCTAATAATGAGAAAAAAAATCTCTTCTTCAGTACATACAGAGGAAATCAAGATTACTGCTATCAATCATAGGTGCTAGTTTAGCAGAAGTGAAGTAGTTAGCTGTGTGCGCTAGGAACGGCGCGGTATTGTTTAGCATGTTAGTTAACACCCAATAGTGTGTCCTTACCAACCAAGACCATGGTTTTGGTAGGGTAATGGTTAGCATGCTAGCTTCAGGAGCACAAAGTGTTGTTGTTGTTGGGGATTGAATCCTGGGTCGGACTTAAGCGCTTATCAGAGTCCAAAAACGTGTACGTGTCTACACAGCAGTGTTCTAAAATATTGGACCATTGGCTTTCATACTTTTCGAAGCAATTTCTCCAGAGTAGTTTAGCTATGTTACAATGGGCGACAGACTATCGGGTCTCTGCATCTCTGGACTCTAAATTACAGCTTAAAGGGATGACCTACGTCAGGGGTTCTCACTGGTGTTTTTCAGGTACTATTTAATGAAGCTGCCAGTTGAGGACTAGTGAGGAATCTGTTTCTCAAACTAGACACTCTAATGTACTTGTCCTCTTGCTCAGTTGTGCACCGGGGCCTCCCACTCCTCTTTCTATTCTGGTCAGAGCCAGTTTGCGCTGTTCTGCGAAGGGAGTAGTACACAGCGTTGTACGAGATCTTCAGTTTCTTGCATGGAATAGCCTTCATTTCCCAGAACAATAATAGACTGATGAGTTTCAGAAGAAAGGTCTTTGTTTCTAGCAGTTTTGAGCCTGTAATTGAACCCTCAAATGGTTTTGCTCCAGATACTCAACTGTTCTAAAGAATACCAGTTTTATTGCTTCTTTAATCAGAACAACAGTTTTCAGCTGTGCTAACATAATTGCAAAAGGGTTTTCTAGCCTTTTAAAATTATAAACTTGGATTAGCTTACACAATGTGCCAGTGGAACACAGGAATGATGGTTGCCGATAATGGGCCTCTGTACGCCTATGTAGATGTTCCATAAACTACAAAAGTCATTTACAACATTAACAATGTCTACACTGTATTTCTGATCAATTCAATGTTATTTTAATGGGCAAATGAAATTGCTATTCTTTCAAAAACAATGACATTTCTTAGTGACTCCAAACTTTTGAACGGTAGGGTACAGTACGGGTCAACATTTTTGACACACCTACTTATTCCAGGGTATTTTTACATTTTCACTATTTTCTACATAGAATAAAAGTGAAGACATCAAAACTATGAAATAACACATATGGAATCATGTAGTAACCAAAAAAGTGTTAAACAAATCAAAGTATGTTTTATATTTGAGATTCTTTAAAGTATTCCCCTTTTGCCTTCATGACAGCTTTGCACACAGGAATTTATTTTCTTTCTTAATGGTAGGGGTGGTATACAGAAGACAGCCATATTTGGTAAAATACCAAGTCCATATTATGGCAAGAACAGTTAAAATAAGCAAAGAGAAACAACATTCCATCATTACTTTAACACTGGAAGGTCAGTCAATCTGACAAATTTCAAGAACTTTGAGAGTTTCTTCAATTGCAGCCGCAAAAACCATCAAGTACTATGATGAAACTGTCTCTCATGAGGACCGCCACAGGAAAGGAAGACCCAGAGTTACATCTGCTGCAGAGGATAAGTTCATTAGAATTACCAACCTCAGAAATTGCAGACCAAATAAATGCTTCACAGAGTTCAAGTAACAGACACATCTCAACATCAGACTGCGTGAATCAGGCCTTCATGGTTGAATTGCTGCAAATAAACCACTACTAAAGGACACCAATAATAAGAAGAGACTTGCTTGGGCCAAGAAACACAAGCAATGGACATTAGACCAGTGGAAATCTGTCCTTTTGGAGTCCAAATTTGAGATTTTTGGTTCCAACCGCCGTGTCTTTGTGAGACGCAAAGTAGGTGAACAGATGATCTCTGCGTGTGTGGGTCATACCGTGAAGCATGGAGGAGGAGGTATGATGGCGCTTTGCTGGTGACTCTGTCTGTGATTTATTTAGAATTCAAGGCACACCTAACCAGCATGGATACCACAGCATTCTGCAGCGATACAACATCCCATCGATATGCCATCGTTTGTTTTTCAACAGGACAATGACCCAACAAACCTTCAGGCTCTGTAAGGGCTATTTGACCAAGAAGGAGAGTGATGCTGCATCAGATGACCTGGCCTCCACAATCACCCGATCTCAACCCAATTGAGATGGTTTGGGATGAGTTGGACCGCAGAGTAATGAAAAAGCAGCCAACAAGTGCCCGGAATATGTGGGAGCTCCTTCAAGACTGTTGGAAAAGCATTCCAGGTGAAGCTGTTTGAGAGAATTATATATATATATTTTACCTTTATTTAACTAGGCAAGTCAGATAAGAACAAATTCTTATTTTCAATGACGGTTAGGAACAGTGGGGCCTAGGAACAGTGGGTTAACTGCCTTGTTCAGAGGCAGAACGACAGGTTTTTACCTTTCAGTTACTAGTCCAACACTCTACCCACTAGGATACCTGCCACCCCAGAATGCCAAGAGTGTGCAAAGCTGTCTTCAAGGCAAAGGGTGGCTACTTTGAAGAATCTAAAATATATTTTGATACGTTTAACAAGTTTTTGGTTACTACGTGATTCCATATGTGTTATTTCATAGTTTTGATGTCTTGACAATTATTCTGCAATGTAGAACATAGTACAAATAAAGAAAAACCCTTGCATGAGTAGGTGTGTCCAAACTTTTGACTGGTACTGTATATACAGTGGGGCAAAAAAGTATTTAGTCAGACACCAATTGTGCAAGTTCTCCCACTTAAAAAGATGAGAGAGGCCAGTCATGTTTTATCATAGGTACACTTCAACTATGACAGACAAAATGAGAGAAAAAAAATCCAGAAAATCACATTGTAGGATTTTTTATGAATTTATTTGCAAATTGTGGTGGAAAATAAGTATTTGGTCAATAACAAAAGTTTATCTCAATACTGTTATATACCCTTTGTTGGCAATGACAGAGGTCAAACGTTTTCTGTAAGTCTTCACAAGGTTTTCACACACTGTTGCTGGTATTTTGGCCCATTCCTCTATGCGGATCTCCTCTAGAGCAGTGATGTTTTGGGGCTGTTGCTGGGCAACACTGACTTTCAACTCCCTCCAAAGATTTTCTATGGGGTTGAGATCTGGAGACTGGCTAGGCCACTCCAGGACCTTGAAATGCTTCTTACGAAGCCACTCCTTTGTTGCCCGGACGGTGTGTTTGGGATCATTGTCATGCTGAAAGACCCAGCCACGTTTCATCTTCAATGCCCTTGCTGATGGAAGGAGGTTTTCACTCAAAATCTCACGATACATGGCCCCATTCATTCTTTCCTTTACACGGATCAGTCGTCCTGGTCCCTTTGCAGACAGCAAAACAGCCCCAAAGCATGATGTTTCCACCCACATGCTTCACGGTAGGTATGGTGTTCTTTGGATGCAACTCAACATTCTTTGTCCTCCAAACACGACGAGTTGAGTTTTTACCAAAAAGTTATATTTTGGTTTCATCTGACCATATGACATTCTCCCAATCGTCTTCTGGATCATAGGCTTAGTTACTTTGGTCCTAGCTCTCTGCAGGTCATTCACTAGGTCCCCCCGTGTGGTTGTGGGATTTTTGCTCACCATTCTTGTGATCATTTTGACCCCACGGGGTGAGATCTTGCGTGGAGCCCCAGATCGAGGGAGATTATCAGTGGTCTTGTATGTCTTCCATTTCCTAATAATTGCTCCCACAGTTGATTTCTTCAAACCAAGCTGCTTATCTATTGCAGATTCAGTCTTCCCAGCCTGGTGCAGGTCTACAATTTTGTTTCTGGTGTCCTTTGACAGCTCTTTGGTCTTGGCCATAGAGTTTGGAGTGTGACTGTTTGAGGTTGTGGACAGGTGTCTTTTATACTGATAACAAGTTCAAACAGGTACCCTTAATACAGGTAATACCTTCGGTAGGTAATGTACACGCTAGACATGCCGCACATTAAAGCTATCTACTCAAATCAAACCAAATTTGATTTGTCACATGCGCCGAATACAACAGACATTACAGTGAAATGCCTACTTACAAGCCCTTATCCAATGATGCCGTTTTAATAAAAAATAAGTGTTAAGAAAGTATTTACTAAAAAACTGAAGTAAACAATCAATACAAATAAAGAACAAAATAGAAAAATAACAAATAATTAAAGAGCAACAATAAAATAACTGTAACTAGGCTATATACAGGGGGTACCGGTACAGAGTTCGTTGTAGTACTGTACCAACTGAGACAGAAACTAGAGGAATTACTCAACCCATTCTCCTGAAACTACTGTTTATACTAAAGTTTTGATGTCTTTACTGCCTATGGTACAGGTTAGTTGAGGTAATTGAGGTAATATGTACATGTAGGTAGAGGTAAAGTGACTATGCATAGATAATAAATAGGTTAGTTGAGGTACTTGAGGTAATATGTACATGTAGGTAGAGGTAAAGTGACTATGTATAGATAATAAACAGGTTAGTCGAGGTAATTTAGGTAATATGTACATGTAGGTAGAGGTAAAGTGACTATGCATAGATAATAAATAGGTTAGTTGAGGTACTTGAGGTAATATGTACATGTAGGTAGAGGTAAAGTGACTATGTATAGATAATAAACAGGTTAGTCGAGGTAATTGAGGTAATATGTACATGTAGGTAGAGGTAAAGTGACTATGCATGAATAGTAAGTAGCAGCAGCTATGCCATTATTAGCTGAATTAATAGTGTTCCCCTGACCACAGCATACCAAGTTGTTTGCCACATAAACCAATAAAACAATGACTGTATTGGGAATTAGAATTTAGAGTAGAAATGACAACAGCATCCTCTGTCAAAAACAAAAATGCAGACAATCTTGTTTTAAGAGGCAATGGAAGACCACCAGCTCTTACTGGTTAATGACAGATTATCAGATCCTCTGACAGCCCTCACACAGGCAGGTGCTTGAACACACACACACACACACACACACACACACACACACACACACACACAGACACACACACACACACACACACACACACACACACACACACACACACACACACACACACACACACACACACACACATACACACACACACACACACACACACACACACACACACACACACACACACATACACACATACACACACACACACACACACACACACACACACACACACACACACACGGAAATGAGCTGGTGGCAAATCAACAGCTGTTCCCGTAGTAAAATCATTCATCTGAAACATGCTCAGAACTGCTCTGTTTCAGTAGTGTTGTATGTTAACCCCAATAAGACGACGAGCTCTAATCATAGTTGTTTTTTCTTTGTTTAATGATCTATTGTTGCAGCCTAGATATCGCTGCTTTGTAGAGGTTCCCCGTCATATCAGCCGTAACTATTCACAACAGTTATGCATGAAGCATTTGGTGCTTAACTTCTCTCATTATTAGGTTTCAATAACCATTTTTTTCACTTTGACAGGTTCATTAAAGCCTCTCGAAAATATTCAAATATTCAAACGTGCCATCATACATTTAATCTCCAAACAACCGCAGAGCCATGTCTCCCTGTCTCTTTCTCTCTCCCACCCTCTTTCTCTCTCTGCCACAAAACACAGACAGCTCCTATTGGCTGATAGTCTGTCTCGAACCACGTCAATATTCCCTGACTCATGTGTGGGTATTGGCAGGCACTGGCTCAGCTAATGGCAGGTGAGGCAGTAGCGCTGTGCTGTGCTGTTTTGTGTCACTTAATCAATGCCCTGCAGAGGAGAGAAGTGCCAGACAACTCAGCACTGGCAGCTCCCTCGGCGTTGGGCACGGCAAACCTTCTGGAGCCAGCAGAGCTGGGGAGGGCATGGCATTGCTGCACACAAACACACACACGCGCATACCCAACCCCTTCCTCTTCGAAACACCCTGCCCCCACTCCCAAACCCCACATCGGCTCTAGTGGTGTGTTGTCGGGTACAGACAGCGTATGCCAGGCTGGTCTGACGTACCCTACACCCCACGTCGCCCATCCTGGCTTGGATCAGGGACAACATCCAAGATTCCGTCTCTCTCTCTCACGCTCTCTCTCACGCTCTCTCTCTGTCTCTCTATTTCTAGCAGCTGCGGTAGCCATGAGCTGCAGTAGACAGTGGCTCCAGGCCCCAGACTGAAAAACCCTCAGCTTAAAGCTTTCAGCATTATCTCTGTAACCCCAAAGCAATTGGCTAGAGGAACTTGGCCTTTTCTGCTGTCCTCAAAATGTATTCCTGGCATAGGGACCTTATCCCACTTCTCTCTCTTTCGACGACGTGCTGCTGGGCTTTAACCTTGCAATGACTCCTCCTCTGCACCAGGTTAATGCCTGGGATTGTTTGCCACGCTCACTCAGTCAAATCCTTTCAAGCTTTCATCTGCTAATTTCATTGTTAATTTACAAAGAATTGTAATGGATGTCTGTGGTTGCAAGTGTTGTAGACAACATGTATTTGAGGCAGTTTTTTTGTGTGTCAAAAAAAATAAACAGACGGCATTTGAAATGCTAAAAATGAAAGGTATAGGAGTGGTCCATTTGCTGCTGTCATGGGCAGCAGGCAGACTCTGCTGGGGTTAGTATTATGTGTGTTGGTACAGGGATTTTGCCATCGCTCACAAATAACATCCATGTGATGAGAACTACCATTATACCGTACTTGTGGTTTGGTATTTTAATGAACATACACTACATGACCAAAAGTATGTGGACACCTGGTTGTCCAACATCTCATTCCAAAATCATGGGCATTAATATGGAGTTGCTCCCCCCTTTACAGCCTCCACTCTTCTGGGAAGGCTTTCCACTAAATGTTGGAACATTGCTGCAGGGACTTGCTTCCATTCAGCCACAAAAGCATTAGTGAGGTCGGGCACTGATGTTGGGCGATTAGGCCTGGCTCGCAGTTGGTGTTCCAATTCATCCCAAAGGTGTTCGATGGGGTTGAGGTCAGGGCTCTGTGCAGGCCAGTCAAGTTCTTCCACACCGATCTCAACAAACCATTTCTTTAGGGACCTCACTTTATGCACTGGGGCATTGTCATGCTGAAACAGGACCTTCCCCAAACTGTTGCCACAAAGTAGGAAGCACAGAATCATCTAGAATCTCATTGTATGGTGTAGCGTTAGGATTTTTCTTCGGGGGGCATATTATTGTGACCCCGGTGGCACAAAATAATCAAAGGTCTGACTGCACAGAGATGCTTGGCGAAATGGTCACAATGGGGGACCAGTGTGTGTGTGTTTCAGGGGAAGGGATCTCATCTCCATCAACTAGGACTTGACATTGGTTAATTTAATCTCCCCATTTTTGCAATTTTTGCTCAATCTTGCATGCTTTCTCAAACAGCTGAAACTGTATATGCATTTGTAAATCAAGTCCTTTCAAGAGTTGGGCTCTGGGATGTAACAACCGTTGGGCATCTGAGCTTATGGATGATTGTAGGGGAAGTGTGTAAGAGTATGTGTGTGTAAGAGTGTGTGTGTGTGTGTGTGTGTGTGTGTGTGTGTGTGTGTGTGTGTGTGTGTGTGTGTGTGTGTGTGTGTGTTTTTAATGATGGGAATTAAGTTACGCAATATTTTTGAAAATATATTGTTTTTTAATCTATATATTAAGCAAATAGAGGTGAGGGTGATGGAAATGCTTTTGGCAGTTGATCTGCTTCTGTTCTGTGGGTGGCACTGTGTTCTCTTTTCAAAGAATGGGTCCTGGCCTCTCGGGGGGCATAGAGATGACAACCCAACTTGGGATGGGGAGGGGCTTTAGCGGGTGGAATAGTGGAGAACAATTGGAGGGTTACATAGTAGCAATGAAAATATCATGGTACAGCTATATGGACACTCAATCATTATGGTACTATTCAATGGTACATTTACAAACATATATTTTGATAAATAGATCTGAAACTTGTCCCTCATTATGGTAATTGGTGAAATAAGTATAGCCAGTTATAATTGTAATGGCTTAGCAGATAATAAGAAAAGACAAACAATATTTACCTGGCTTAAAGAGAAAGAATATATTATTATCTATTGTTTACAAGAAACTCATTCAACTCATTCAATTAAGTTGTGTGGAAAAAGGACTGGGGGGGGGGGGGGGGTGCAATATACTTCTCCCATGGGCAAAGAAACTCAAAAGGGGTGATGATATTAATTAACAGTAATTTTGATCCGAATGCGCAAATTGTCCAAGCAGATCCGCAAGGTAGATGGATGATTTGAAATATTTTATTGGACCTTAAACAGATATGTCTCCTTAACCTTTATGGACCAAATACTGATGATCCACGTTTCTTTGAAAATTCAGTACCAGTCAACATTTTGGACACATCTACTCATTCAAGGGTTTTTCTTTATTTTACTATTTTCTACATTGTAGAATAATAGTGAAGACATAAACTATGAAATAACACATATTGAATCATGTAGTAACCAAAAAAAGTGTTAAAATATATTTTATATTTGAGATTCTTCAAAGTAGCCACCCTTTGTCTTGATGACAGCTTTGCACACATTTTGGCACCATCCCTACGGTGAAGCATGGTGGTGGCAGCATCATGCTGTGGGGATGTTTTTCAGCGGCAGGGACTGGGAGACTGGTCAGGATTGAGGGAAAGATGAACAGAGAAAAGTACAGAGAGATCCTTGATTAAAACCTGCTTCAGAGCGCTCAGGATTGGGGCGGGACGAAGGTTTACCTTCCAACAGGACAACAACCCTAAGCACACAGCTAAGACAATGCAGGAATGGCTTCGGGACAAGTCTCTGAATGTCCTTGAGTGGCGCAGCCAGAGCATGGACTTGAACCTGATCGAACATCACTGGAGAGACCTGACAATAGCTGTGCAGCGACTCCCCATCCAACCTGACAGCGCTTGAGAGGATCTGTAGAGAAGAGTGGGAAAACTCCCCAAATACAGGTGTGCCAAGCTTGTAGCGTCATACCCAAGAAGACTTGAGGCTGTAATCACTGCCAAAGGTGCTTTAACAGAGCACTGAATACATTTAGATTTTTTATTTTATTTTTGTTTAAAAAAAAATCACCTTTATTTAACTAGGCAGGTCAGTTAACAACAAATATTTTTTTACAATGACGGCCTACAACGGCCAAACCTGGACGATGCTGGGCCGCCCTATGGGACTCCCAATCACGGCCGGTTGGGATCTGGATACTTATGTAAATGCAGCTGTTGGCAGGTCAGCTGATGTATGTACAGTATAGGCTGATGACCATAGAGAGGGCACAGCTGCAGTAGCTGAACAGAGCTGAGAGAGGAGGCCCAGACCCTTCACTGTGTTTGTTTACCATCTCCTCCATCTCAGTAGACCGTTCAAGGTACATTCCAGCAGGGTGGCTAGCTCCAAGGACTGCTCTAATACAGATACTACAGGTACACTTGAAATGCGGTTTGGTAAAAGTAGTCGTGGTAAAAGTAGCTGGATCGTTCCACCATTTCAGTTCCTTTTGAGTAGTGTAACTTGGTCAAAAGAAACGTTTGATTTCACCAAATTTAAAATTCTGTCATAAAGAGCACCTGCAACGTAATAAAAACATGTTTTCCCATCTCGAGAGGTTAAATAAAATAAAGGAACAGGGTTGATGATTTCATCTTAAATCAGCCAAAAATACCCTTGTGACAAGGGGAATGGAAGCTTGTTGTGTACAACAGGGAGTAGCAATTGAATGCAAACTTCACAAAAAAACATTCCTGCCTGTCTATCTATGGGCAACAGGGTTGATGTGCTCTGCTCGACCCGCTCAGTTTTCCATCACAAAACACCAGATAATGGTCAAAAAGAGTAGAACCAGCTCACCTGCTTTCATACTATGATTTGACTATTAAAATGTTTCTTTAGAAGGAATAGTTTCAACATATTAAAGAGAGAGTTCTGTTCACTAACAGGGTTGACCTTTAAATGAGGGACAGATATAAATGAATCACTAATCACATAAACTCAATAATACTCTTCTGAAATGACTTTGTCAAAGCAACAAAAAAACAGGGCCTTACAATGATGGTGAAAACGTTAAGAAATTGTGGGGTTAAGTGGCTTATGTTAATGTAAAGTGCAGAATTCTTTAATTATATTTTTAAAAAATCAGATTAATTGAATTCTCCAGGGCACTTAATATAGCAGGCTTTTAAATTCAATATTGGTGCAGAATTTCTACTTAAAATATCAAAGGGATGCAAAAGGCCCTCTTTTCGTGGAATGACCCAACTGAGAATACTCTACTCACAGTCCAGAAGTGGTGCTAATGATCATGTGAGGCTGCTCTCTTCCACTCATTGGCTTCTATGGATACTGTCTCTGGTTCCTGAAAAACATGAAAAACTCCAATATCTTATCATCATGCCACCATGTTGACATACATTGAGTATATAAAACATTAGGAACACCTGCTCTTTTCATGACATAGACTGACCAGGTGAATCCAGGTGAAAGCTATGATCCCTTATTGATGTCACTTGTTCAATCCACTTCTATCTGTATAGATGAAGGGGAGGAGACAGGTTAAAGAAGGATTTTCAAGCCTTGAGACAATTGAGACATAGATTGTGTATGTATGCCATTCAGAGAGGGAATGGACAAAACAAAATAGTTAAGTGCCTTTGAACAGGGTATGGTAGTAGGTGCCAGGCACAAAGGTTTGTGTCAAGAACTGCAACACTGCTGGGTTTTTCAAGGTCAACAGTTTCACGTGTGTATCAAGAATGGTCCACCACCCAAAGGACATCCAGCCAACTTGACACAACTGTGGGAAGCATTGGAGTCAACACCTTGTAGAAGTCCATGCCCCGACATGTTGAGGCTGTTCTGAGGGCAAAAGGGGGTGTAACTCAATATTAGGAAGGTGTTCCTAATTATTTGGTATACTCAGTGTACTGTATATGGCATGAAAGATCTAAGATAGATGAGCAGTATCTGATGCTTCACTAGTATCAGTCTACAGTGCCTTGCGAAAGTATACGGCCCCCTTGAACTTTGCGACCTTTTGCCACATTTCAGGCTTCAAACATAAAGATATAAAACTGTATTTTTTTGTGAAGAATCAACAACAAGTGGGACACAATCATGAAGTGGAATGACATTTATTGGATATTTCAAACTTTTTTAACAAATCAAAAACTGAAAAATTGTTCAAGGGGGCCGAATACTTTCGCAAGGCACTGTATGTACAGAACTGCTGAATCACATGCAGAGAGATGGTGGATTACACAGCACACTCATTTCAATAGAGGGAAAAACAGATGCTGGTTTAAAATATGATCTTCACACTGACTGAGAGTGAACAATAATCATTGTTGTAAATGATTGTTGCATGACACACTAGATTCTCGACTACATTAGGCAGCCATGATGTAGAATAGAGTGGAAACAAGTAGTGTTTTACGGCCATCATTTTTATTGTAACAATTACAACCCAAATAAAAATGCAATTCCGCTCATTCCTGGCATGTCGCATAATGCCTGGAAAATCTGGGAATCTTTCAAAGGGGAAATTCTCATTTTGAAAGTTTTTTTCCCTTTGCATTTCTCAAGACGAGTGGTCCATTCTGGGCACCGATTCAAAAAACACAGGGAAAAAAAACCTCTCTCTCCAAATTAGCCGGCGGTTCCTTTTATTGGAGTGGATTCTGTTCTAATTTTAAAGCCTTTTGTAATAAAAGGTCTTAATTATGACCTTGCATTCCAAGTAGCGGTGGTGTAACCAGAGAGCTATTACAGTGAGCCTCCTTCTGGGTGCCCATTAGCCAATAGCCAGGCACTACACCGCTAGTCTCCCACTAGACAGCCTCTCTGCTTTACTAGCAGCCTCTGCGTGTTCCCTCCCAGCCTACCTGGTAACACAGGTAATCAAAGGAGCAGTTAATGCCATGTACTTTGAGTTAACGTCTATAGCGGTGTTGTGTAATTATGTGCGCCCTGGTCATGACTCAGACACGGATTGACTGACAACGGTAGAGCGCTCCTCTGTCTGGTGTAGAAGACACAACCGTTGGTGTAAGATGTAAGGAAATAGGAAATGGGCAGGTAATGATGCTATTCTGACTGTAGGGTAAACAGGGAAAGGGGGAAAGGAATGAGTATTTCAGGAACATTTTAACTGTGAATGTGTGTTTTGTAGGTTCCCACTGGTATCACAGGTTGTCAACCTAAGTGTATCCTAAACGACATCCTATTCCCTATATTGCAGTGCTTTTGACCAGAGCCCTAAAATAAGTATGCTATAGTATATAGGCTAGGGAATAGGGTTCCATTTCAGACACAACCCCTGTCCCATGTTATGGGTGGTGTGGACTGAGGGACTGAGGGCTAGGATGGCTCCAGGCTGATGCCGGGGTGTACTGCAGTCATCAGGGGAGCTTTGAGAGATGTCAGTATGAGAGAAGCCTTCTTTGTGTGTCCTCAAATAACCCAATGTCCCACCCTCCTCTCTGCCTCTCTTTCGCCACTCCACACCACCCTCCCTCCCTCTTGTCGTATCTTCACTGCCTTTCCTCGTTCCCGACTCCTCGTATCGTTCCATTTCGTTCTCCCTCCTTTCTCTTTGTCGCTCTGTCTGTCGTCCGCCTGCCTCTCTCAACCTCTAGCCAACCTTCCACCCCTGTTTCTCCACAGCATCTCTTCTATTAAAGACCCCCCCGTCTATCACTCTATCACAGGAGTATCAAAGATAGCGACGGGGTGCAATCCAGCCCAAGGGTGGTTTGATTTTAAAAGTATATATACTGTACTGTATATAATATTTTGGGGGTGGAAAACAAACTCAATATTTTTTTTTTTGACCAAATGAAAACTGAGTAGAAAAGATAATGGACCTAAATTCATAGTTTCTTGACTGTGTCCAACTCACTAATAATCACTGAAATGAAAGCTAGTCAGTCGGGGAGCATCAAACATTCATCAAAAACAATGTACAGAGGACTATTTTTTGCAAACGTTGACGGCAAGGAAATATAACACATTTTCAGTGGGGCCCTCCGGACCTCGTTGAAGACTGAAGGCGGCCCGCGGTGAGAAATTTGTTCCACACCCCTGCTCTTTTCCATCTATTCAGTCTATCTATCATCATTTCCTTTACAGGATACCCACCCAGAGAACAAAGACAGAAAGCTATGGCTAGCCTGTAGCTATCTTCAGGTTGGTACCTTCCTTTCCGCTCCCTCTGCTACAGTTTTCAGATTCATCAGATCCTTTAAAATATCCTCCTAGATGTATTTACATTCTAAAATATATTTGATCCAGGGCTTCCGGGGTGACACAGCGGTCTAAGGCACTGCTAGAGGTGTCACTACAGACTCTGGTTCGATCCCAGGCTGTGTCGCGCACAATTGGCCCAGCGTTAGGTTAGGGTTTGGCTGGCTGGGATATCCTTGTCCCATTGCGCTCTTGCGACTCCTGTGGCGGGCCAGGTGCATGCACGCTGACTACAGTCGCCAGCTGTACAGTGTTTCCTCCGACACATTGGTGCGGCTGGCTTCCGGGTTAAGCGAGCAGTGTGTCAAGAAGCAGTGTGGCTTGGCGGGTTCGTGTTTCGGAGGACGCATGGCTCTTGACCTTCGCCTCTCCCAAGTCCATACGGGAGTTGCAGAGATGGGACAAGACTGTAACTTCCTAAATTGGGGAGAAAAGGGGGTACAAAAATATATATATATATTTGATCTATAAAAAGATATAGGCTAATACAGACATACCTGTACCCCAACCCCACCATCTATCGCTCTCTCACGCTCTCTCTCTTCCTGATGGAGGGAGGGTGGGGTAATCCACACTGGTTGCCATGACACCAGACAGCCCTTGCTCGGTGAAGGGTCGAAGCTTCCTCTCTGGTCTATTTCTTCCACAGAGGAGTGAGTAAGTGATTGAGAGAGTGAATGAGTGTGTGTGTGTGTGTGTGTGTGTCTATTTGTCTATGTTAGTGTGTGTGAGTGTGTGTATAGCTCCATTCTTGTGTATTTTACTCCTTGTGTGTTACTATTTTTCTTTTCTTATTATTATTTTACTCTGCATCGCTGGAAAGGGCTCATAAGCAAGCATTTCACAGTAAAGTCTACACTATTCGGCACATGTACAATATTGAACCATTATTATTTTAAAACTTCTCAATCAAACTCTGATTTTGCCTTTGCTTATATCTGTATTCCATTTATTTTTATCATAAAAAAACTCCCATAGTCCATGCCAATAACAAGCATACCCATAACATGATGCCACCATGCTTGAAAATATGAAGAGTGGTACTCAGTGATGTGTTGTGTTGGATTTGCCCCAAACATAACACTTTGTATTCAAGACAAAAAGTTAATTTATTTTCCAAATTTTTGCAGTATTACTTAAGCGCCTTGTTGCAAACAGGATGCATGTTTTTCAATATTTTATTCTGTACAGGCATCCTTCATTTCACTCTGTCATTTAGGTTAGTATTGTGGAGTAACTACAATGATTTCTCATACCATTAAACTCTGTAACTGTTTTAAAATCATCATTGGCCTCATGGTGAAATCCCTGAGCAGTTTCCTTCCTCTCCAGCAACTGAGTTAGGAAGGACGTCTGTATCTTTGTAAGGACTGGGTGTATTGACCACTATTATTGAACATGGAATGAATCCTTGCAACTTATTATGTGTTGGGGGGCAGGTAACCTAGTGGTTAGAGCGTTGGGCCAGTAACCGAAAGGTTGCTGGACTGAATCCCCGAGCTGACAAGGTAAAAAAATCTGTCGTTCTGCCCCTGAACAAGGCCGTTAACCCAGTGTTCCCCAGTAGGCAGTCATTGTAAATAAGAATTTGTTCTTAACTGACTTTCCTAGTTAAATAAAGGTAAAATTTAAAAAAATATGATTTGTTAAGCACATTTTTACTCCTGAACTTATTTTGGCTTGCCATAACAAAGGAGTTGAATACTTATTGACTGAAGACATTTCGGCTTTACATTTTTTATTCATTTCAAAAAATGTCTATAAACAAAATTCCACTTTGACATTATGGGGTATTGTGTGTAGATCAGTGAGGCTGTAACACAACAAAATGTGGAAAAAGTTAAGAGGTGTGAATACTTTTTGAAGTCACTGTAAGTCATGCCGACCCGAGTTAAGTGAACACAAATGGAATGTATTCCCTTTCTATGTACTTTTCTCTCTAAGCATATTCTGACCATGATATTCACCCACTATTCATTTGGGGTGAAAAATATTTTCAATAAGAACAAACATAATTTTTACAGCTATTTAAAGCTGGTGGACCAAAAATGAAAGTTACTTTTGGTTTTGGTCCACCAGCTTCAAACAGCTGTAAAATCTATATTTTCTGTTGTTGAAAATATATTTCACAGAGATTTAGATGATACAATGATTCTCTACACTAAACTGAAATTGAGCGAACAGTGTAGAATTTTTGCAATCAGGAAATGAATGATTTCCACTAGACAGATGCTGCTCCGGCGAAAGAAATCCACACGCGAATGAATATCACAGCGAAACCACAACACTGGCACGTAAGTAATACTGTGAAATCTATCATTCCACTATTAGCGCCAGATATAAAATGAAAATTTTCTGAAATTACAAAGCAAAAATAAAAATAAATCCTATGTAGCACCTTCAATTGATCCCTAATATTCTGTTCTCTTCATATATTCGATTGACTCTAATTAAAGGTACACCAAATTGAAATGGATGGATTTTGATAAATGTAATAAAAACCCCATTGAATGAAAACTCCACAAGAAAATCTGTTGGCCAGCAAGTGGGAGGGCTTTCAGCAGTTGAATTAAATGTATTCAGTGCTCGCAAGCGAACCATGCATGGAAAGCCTGTTATGCACCTGCATAAGGTAAGTCTGAATACCAACAATTTAGAAGTGTGTAGGAAATCCCTGCGTAGGAAAGGGGTCTGAATTGGGCCCATGGTAAATAATAATACACTTAATGTGTCATGAATAAAGTACAACGCTATCTTACTTCAACACCATGTAATGAGCCTCTCTTGAAATACTGTGTGTAATCATGCTCATCCCATTTACAGTAATGTAGACAACATGCTAAACAGTAAGGGGCCGATTCCAACTCAGGAAATGTACGCCTTTCCCAGGCACACCTTTCCTAGGCATTTCTCAGACTAATAACTTACGCAGGTGCGTAATGAGCTTTGCAGGTGCGGTTCCCTTGCGCTGAATACATTTAATTAAACTGCTGAAAACCCTCCCACTTACTGACCAACAGATTTTCTCATGGAATTATTTTGTACATTTATCTTAGGCCATCCCTTTAAATGTCAACAGACTAGAATACATAGAGAGAACCGGTTCAGAGTATAGGGATCAATGATAGAATGCCATCTATGCATCTTTGTCTTCGTTTCAGCACCAACTGGTAAATTTAAAAATACTTTAATCTTATAGATTATTTTGGCAAACTTTAAAAGTTAAAAGTTGTGTCTATGTCCTCTTTTGTTGGCCTAGTCTTGTCAAATGTTTCTAGAAAGTATCGTTTTTCATTAAAAGGGGGAAAAAAGTGTACACTAGGTGTTGAACAAAAGTCCTATTAATCTACCCTAATTCTCACAAATCATGGAACTGTGTGACAAAGGTCCAGTCGTCATGAACCATGTGCCAGGCTCCAGAGGCTCCAGGTTTAACCTGCTACTTGTGGTCTGAGTTCCATAATGATTCATAGAGGCTACATGTCCCAACATTAGCCTAATATGATCCAGTAATGTTAGTGACCCTCAGGAACAACTACACAGGCGTGACAGAGGAAAGAAAGGTCAACGGAATGGAATGATGCAGAATGTAGACTACAAATGGAAGGAAACGTAAATGTATGTGGGTATTACTGACGGTGGTTCCCGATAGTGACTAATATTTAACATGGTAGAAATGGTCAAATAAAACGGAGAAAAGCCCGGGTATAGAATTGAAACGTTCTAAAGCGGATACATCAACGCAGCAGGTTCAGCCCCACAGAAGCCTATAGCGTGGGTCTCCAAATTTCATCCACGCAAATTATGATGGCATACAGTTACAATTCTGAACAATGGCACAGCTATTTATAGCCTACTTCACTGTGGAAAAGGGGCCACAATACATTTCATGTTAATATCATTTTCAGTTTGCTTCGATGTGACTGGTTTCACATTCGTCTTCCGGGATCATAAGAAAAAAAGGATCTAAAACTATTTCTATGTGTATTTACAATTCCCTTCTCCAAGCGGATTACTCATTGATCTAGCTATTATCGATAGCTCTTATCAATTTATAAATGAAAGTGCTTGGAGAATGTTGTTATTTCTATAGGAGAAAATAAGTCGATGCTTTTCGACTTTGAACCGGCAGGTTTGCTCAACCTTGCAAGTAAAGGTGGTGGAATTATTCAAGATCGGAGTCAAGCTCAGAATATGGTGTATCTGTAGACACACCTCCACCACACCTTCATTACTTACATCTCCAAGCCGAATTAATAGCGGGTGAATAGCATTCTATTCTCATGCTTAAATTCAAGGTCAGAATAAGCACAGAGAGAAAAGTGCATCAAAAGGGAATAATGTTCAATTTATGCACGCTTAACAATGAGTGCAGAACAGCTTGTATTCTAGACTGTATACAGTATCTCTTCCCCCCACCTCAATCTCTCTCTTTCTCTCTGCCCACCCACTCCCCCACCACTTCTCTCTCTCTCTGAGTCCTCCACCAACTCCTAGCTAATAAAACCGTCCACTCTAGCTAGTTTCCCATTCATCCCAAGGCTCCAAACCTGATGAATAATTTAGCAGTCTATATTTCCAGCCATCTGCTTCTCTTTGCCTGGCCATCAGTCCTCCTCCTAGTCCACGGACACTGGCTTCCTGCATAGGCTTCAAACATACACATACCTATTCACACCCATAGACATATGCAGTACATAGGCACATTCATATACATTGGCATACATATTCATACTCAGTGTCCATAATTGACTTTAAATGGTGTGCTTCTCGTTCCCATAGCGGAGGAAGATAGACACAGATCATTATAATGATAAAGCCATGACAGCCATGTCATATTTGTATGAATTTATTATACTTCTGTGAAGTAGCTGACTTTTACTCAGCATGCAACAACAGTGCAACTTAAGGGAAATGTACGACAAAATGCTGCAATCATAATTGACCCTCTGTGTCGACAATCAAAATGAATCGCTGTCATATGAACACCACCTTAAAGCTAAAACGACTTTCACCAGTCCAAACGCCACTTTCTGGTCATGAACCTGATGCACTAGCCAACACCCACCAGCAGAGGACAGAGTAACCCCTCTGTCCCCTTTAACAAATTATTCTCCAGAGAGGACCATACCAGGTTCAACGCCATACAATAAAACAGGGTTAGGGTTCTGATCAGTGAGGTTCACGATGACAGCAACAATCTTAATCTAAAAACATAATTACATACACTTTGATACTGACACAGCACATGGTTATGAGCAACTAAAACTGGTGGACATCTTGAAATGACTGTTTAGATGGGGTTGCTGTGCTGTGCTTATTGAAATAGATCATTTGAGAAAAAAATCAGATGATGGGAAAAGCTGGGAATCCCTCCCTCCCTCTTTCCCTCCATCCCTCCCTCTACTGAACACTGTCCTTTTCTCTGTTAAATTACAGCTCACAGAGATCAAGCCCCTGGTGGAGCGCCAACACAACCAGCCTCTTTGTTCAGGTGAAATTCTTCCCTGGTATCTCCGGCTCCCAAACTCCCGAGCTGCGTTTACTCAGCTTAAAGAAATGAGACGAGTCTTGTAGCTAGCTGCTTGGCGCCCACCCTCTTCCCCAGCCATCTCCATAGACAGAGGATGCGTCCCAAGTGGCACCCTATGTCCTATAAAGTGCACTAAAAAGAAAATAGGATGCCGTTTGGGAAGCAACCATAGACAGAGATGAGCATTTAAAGATGCACTTGTAACAGCCAAGATAATCCAGTCGTTCTTCGGGTGCAGGCCTACCCTGTAAACAGGATTTATATGGTGCCGGCATAACGTAGACATACCTGAGGTAATGATATTAGGGATCATAAAAGGCATTCTATAAATGTAACATATGTCTCTGTAGTGTCATAAAACGAAATACCAGGGTAAATTAGGTTCATGAAATGAAAGCTGCAGTGAAATGGGGATGTGTTTGAAATGACAGCACTGGATGAGCCACCGTGCCATGACAGTACCTAAGGAAACCACAGTGAAAACACTTTTGGTTCAGTGAAAAACCCACATTTGTCTATTGTATGAGAGGTAGCCCAGTGGAATGAATGTGTGGCTCACTGTGCTCCCTGCCCTGACAGCTTCCCCACCCATCCCAGACACATTAAATATCAGCCCTCCAGCATCGGCAGTTTGTGTGTGTGTGTGTGTGTGTGTGTGTGTGTGTATACATGCATATATCTGTGTGTACACACGAGTGCGAGAGTTCATGTGCGCACATTGGTCTGTGTATATGTACAGTATGTGTGTAGGGGTGGCTTGCTGTATCTGCTAAACATGACTGAGCCCAGTCTGGCTGGCCCAGAAAGAGAGAGGAGGTCAAACATTCATGTTACACTGCCTTTACACACACTGACAGATGCTGTCGGCTTTGATCTAACTTTAGCTGATCCACTCTTGTCTGTCAGTTCGCTGGTGGTGACTGCATGGTCAGGAAGCAGCTTAAAGGTTCTGCTTGTCCTGCGCCACAGAAAGATAAGCTATGCAATTTAACACTATGGGGAGAGGTCCAAATCACAGGCAAATACAAACACCATTAAGGTAGTAACCCTTTGCTTTTCAATGCTTTACAGCTGCCTTTCAGTGCACAACCAATCGCCCAGGCAGGGACACTACCTTGGTCTCCGTGCCACATAACATATTTCCAGGAACCGCAAGCTACTGTGGTGTGTGTGGCTCTGTGTGGACATAATGAGGAGTTGTGAGGAGTGACAGTTAAAGGGGAGAGGGGGGAAGAGGGCATTGGGGAGGGGGTGGGGGGGGTTGCAGTGTGCCAGGCACTGCACACAATGGGGTTCGCCCGCCACGAAGAGAGCAAAAGAGAGAGAGCAGGAAGGAATCTGGCCGCTCTGTTTCTCTCTCCCTCATTCCCTCTCTGGCTCAAATAGGAGAGGAGCGGCGAGGGGAGAGGAGAGAGAGGAGAGGGGCTAGGCGAGGGGAGAGGAGCTGGCTGCACTCAGAGCACTGCACGGCCAGGCTGAACTGAGTGAACTGCACCAGAGTGTTTGCTGTGAGGTCAGAGAGTCCAACATTCCTCTGGAGTTGTGTGTTTACACTGCTTGGGAGAGAGAGAAAAAGAGAGAGAGAGCGAGAGAGAGAGAGAGAGAGAGAGAGAGAGAGAGAGAGAGAGAGAGAGAGAGAGAGAGAGAGAGAGAGAGAGAGAGAGAGAGAGAGAGAGAGAGAGAGAGAGAGAGAGAGAGAGAGAGAGGGGGGGGCAGGGGGGAATGAGGGGGCTTACTAAACGGGAACAAATCAACGTCCCGTCTCTCTTTGTGCCATACAGTCTCGTCCTGCTCTACTCTACTCTAACGCTGAACCAATGCAACACTACCTATCACTTCAACTGGGGTTTTGAATCATCACAAACTGTACATTATCTGTGAAGAAAAGCAACAGGCTGACAGAGTGTTTATTATTTAAAGCCTGGGATCAAGTACAGATTTTTGAACGTTTGCAAGATGTGTGGTTTATTTAACGTTAACAATTTATGTGTTGAAAAGTTGGGAGAAAACTGAAAGGAGCCGAGTTAAGTCTGGTAATCAAACACATATTTCTCTGTGTCTCTAGAAACACACATGTAAAGGGAACTCCAACAATGGTAAATTCTGCAGAGTGAATGTCTTCTTTTCTTTTAATGTAAAACTCACAAAGTGAGATTCTACATAAAACTAGCTCGGCTTAACAATTGTGAAAACCCCGGAGCCTATGGTAAAACTAGAAACTACTGATATTGCTATTTATATTGATTTGATTGGTTTTTTTGTACTTTTACCATTTACTATAGTATACAAAAAATAAATATTCTTCAGTACAATTTAAATCCAAATCACAAAAAATGTTATGCTATTTTTTTGTAAATCATTGTAAAAATCAAACCAATTATCTGGTGAAAAATTCCATAAGCATTTCCTTCTTAAAGCTTATTTTCTAATGAAGACACATAGTACAGTAAGTAGTTCCTATGGAATAATCTCACCTTTAAAAACGAAAATCACTTTTGTCTTTACAAAATCCTTGCATCATTATTATAGAAATAGAATGTGTTAAGTATAAATTATAGATCATGATCTTGACTAAACATGACTGGCTCATGCAACAAAATTGCAATTTTCACTATTAGCTACTACATGATCTTGGCTTAATACTAGGCAGACATATGCCATTCACCATTCATGTACATTGCTCATACTTATTTAAGAAATGTTATTCTGAAATGCATTAAAAAAACAGCTTGGCCAAAGATACAGTTGTTTTATGATAGTGCCCCTCTAGCATTAAATCAACCGGACCTCTCTCAGATCTGGGCCTGTGTTCAAATTGCATTTAATAAATAAAATGACATGGACAGGTAGGAGCTGATCCTAGACCAGCACTCTTAAACTGAGAAGCTTTGTGTAAATGGGTACTGGTCTGCTATACTGGGACTCAGAGCTGGGACGATCAGAAGTGCAGTTCAACGGAGAGATTTTCATTCACTGAATAAAGATGTTTCCTTTCCCCCTCTCCTGGACAGTCAGACATACTACACTCTATTCACAGCACACTTCTGCACTGCAGATTCCACAACGCCGAGCACTAACACTTTAGGTAAGAACATTTGGCAACTGAATGAATCTGTCCACTTTTATAAATAACATGTAATGTTATCTATTGGTTGAAAGTATTCTCACAATCTCAGAGGCTATAATGAAGAACGTATACCATTTACTGACTATACACTATAAAATTCTAAAGGGGCGGTTTCTACAGTAATCTTACAAAATTCAGCGAGTTAAAACAATCCGTCATTGTAAAGATTTTAGCTTTATGCTAAATTTACTACTTTGAAATATATGTCTATTTAATTGTACTTTTCAATTTGTAAAGTACAAAAGTTTCTCTCTCTCTCTTTCTCCCTCTCTCTCTGTCTCTCTCTAGTCTCCTTTAGTTTTCCTTTAGTTTTCCGTCAAACATTTTTTTGTGGCTAAATAATCACACAATTTCTCAACAAAATAAATGGAAAATGTATTTGCCAGTGCTTTACTAGTATATATAACAGGGGTCCCCTCTGAACCAAAGAGTTCAGATTGCTCTTTTTAGGAAGCCTCAGCAATCGTGATAACAAATCACATCCAATCTACATAAAACAATGAAAAATAAAAAATAAATCCTAATGATTGATTCCAGAAATAGTCTCTGTTTCATCTGCCATGCCATTATGTGCAACCATGATCAGGTTTCTTGACTTATACTATAATGATTTAGAATTACCATTTGAATTGCACGCGTTGGTTGCCTTTCAGGAAATCGTCACATCTGGCATCTGCTCGAATGTCATTTCAGCAAATCAAACCTGAGTGTTAGACTATTGGTTGTCTGGCATTCAAGACTGTTTAATCAATTTCAGACTGCTGCATATCAACACCAGTTGGTAGGAGCTCAAGTACGCACCCTGACAAAAACAAATCTAATACTGAACTACAGGGGAGGAATACGGAAAAATCCTGATCATTATTTAATACATTTTAAATCTGCTGACTAAGACGATAGGGTGAGTTACAAAGTTGCTTAGATGGCCTATTTTACATTTCTGAAGCTGAAATATAGGAGATTGAAAAGACATTATACTAGCTTCAGATGACAGCTGTAATGCCACAGTATAGTTTCATTATTGTGGGAGTAGAACTTAAAAACAGTTTTTTTAAAGCACAGTCAAAATTGAGAAACAAAAACAACAGCAACTTATCAAGAACAAACAGGCACCAGACTATCAAAATTACCTGAACCATCAAATTCTCTCACTTTTTTTTAAACAATTTTTCATTAGTAAAACAAACATGTATTATTTGTTGAAACATGTCATTCAATTCAGAACAATTTGAGTCAGTACCAAAACCTTCGGCTCTGTAAATATATCAGTTAAGTATTTGAGCTCTGTCCTTCAAGTTATGAACGTCTACAGCAATAAAATCAAGTCACAGACAGAGTCAGGAAATGATAGGAGGAAGTGCGCTTTGCTTCCAAAGGTTGAGCTATCCTTCATAGCTGTGTATTCTTTGGTAAAAGTCCTGACGCACAATAACAATATAAAAGATCCAAACTGTCACATCGTGCATTTGTGTGTGACTGGTGGTTGTGTGGATACGTTTACCAACGGCCTCAATTTTGCCTTGCTCTCCGAGCAAACAGAAAATGCTCACTGATTTACTAAACAGAAACATGCACTCTTTAGACCCACGGCCCCTATAGGTGAACGGCTCTAACACTACATTTTAACACTCAATTTAAGGGAAACATGCACTTAAAAAGCACTTAGTAACAACTGACAGGTAAGAGGTAATTAAAAACTATCTTTACCCAGTGGAGAGCTGGACAAGGGGGATGAGCGAGAGACAGAATGAAGAGGTATATGATAAGGTGGAGGTTTTGGCAGTTCAGCTACCGGTTAAGGGGATAGGGGACAATGTGAGAGAGAAAGGGAGAACTCACTATGGCCAGACCTCCATTCCTCAGCTCCCCCAGGAGGTACAGCCACAGTCACAGCCCCAGCAGCCAGATCTGCCGCAGGGGAGCGTAGCCAGACACCCACCCAGGACACCAGTCCCCCAAACAAACCACTCCGGGAGGGAACCACCGCAAAGGAAAAGGCAGCAGGAGTTTTCCAATGCAGCTGGGCACCGGGCAGCTGCCAAATCGCCGCCACGCTTCTCTTCTTCTTTTCTCTCTCTGTCAATCCCTCGCTCCAGAGCTGAGAGAGGCCCAGGATTGGGAGAGCGGAGGGAGAGAGAGAGGAGAGAGGGAGAGTCAGCCACACAGACACAATAGATAGCCGTGGCTTTGACAATGCCTTCCCCAAACGCCAGAACATTTGCTCCCTCTCCATGACACCCGCATTCAGCCAGACAGACTACGCTGGACACAGACAAAGGTAAGTGCAAAGAAGGATGGAAAGAATGGAGAGAGCAAGCAGGGGATAGCGGAGGGGAAAAAGGGGGTTAGGATAAATGGAAGATTAAGATCGGCGAACTGCACTCACCTTTCGTCCGACTCTTTGTTGTGTGTGTTTCATTAATTTTCTAAATTTTTCCATAGTAATCCATCACAAAGTTTGGGACAGAGTACTGTAACTGTAATGCGATGAGTACTGTTTTGTATTTTCATATGCAGCCTTGCGCACTTTTCAGAATATGGGAAGTGTTTTTCCCCTGCATGCGGTCATTGTCCAGTCCTAGTTGGAGATTACACAGAAAAGGAAAGGAATGTGAGATAGTCAGCTCAGCTGTTGATGTTTTTCTGTTGTTTGCCCTGAATCCTTCCTGCTTCTCTACACAGTTGCGGCATAAGGACTTTCTTGTACCCCTCCCTCTCTTTTCACTCACAAGTATAACAGTAAGTATAAGTAGTGCCAATGAGTGTGTGTGTGTGTGTGTGTGCGTGCGTGCGTGCGTGCGTGTGTGCATGCGTGTGTGTGTGCGTGCGTGCGTGTGTTTGTGGAGGGGGGGTGATTGCGTGTCTGAGTGTGTGTGTGTGCGTGCATGCGTGCGTGTGTGTGTGTGTGTGTGCGTGCGTGCGTGCGTGCGTGTGTGCATGCGTGTGTGTGTGCGTGCGTGCGTGTGTTTGTGGAGGGGGGGTGATTGCGTGTCTGAGTGTGTGTGTGTGCGTGCATGCGTGCGTGTGTGCGTGCGTGTGTGTGTGCGTGGAGGGGGGGTGATTGCGTGTCTGAGTGTGTGTACGTACATGAGCGTGTGTGCGTTTGCTTGCGCATACATCCAGTGTGTTTTAATAAGGCACTGGGTCAGATGTGAAGACCTGTCTTCAGCAGCTCATTAAACCTCTCACACCAATCATTCAACAGGAGCCTATAGGACATGGGAAACACAGGAGAACAAAGGTAGGGTGCACCCAATAGCACCTCCGCTACGCTACCCGACAGAACAGACCCACTTCTCTTTTTCTTAAACAATCGCAGCTTGGCTGTGCACTATGGGCAGTAACAATTCCCTTAGTAAGAAACAGACAGTTCTGCCCACTCCACAATATATTGCAGCTACAGGGGCTGTGCATACAGGAGTAGGATCTTAGCTTGATCACCTTATTGCAGGATAACTTTGCTGCATAAGCAGGAAATGTAAGACATGCAGTGTATTTTGCAATTTTGTTATTTCAGACTTGATTTTCCCTTACAAAAAATTAATCAACCCCTACAAAAATGTCCATGAATTATAATTCCCATAATAATTTCCATTGCCTGTAGCTGCAGGAGTATTTTCCTGATGTAGCAAACTGGCTCAAATTAAGATCCTACATCTGTAGTTTCATATAGACAGACCCAGGCGAGAAAAAAGCTTGTTTTTAACGGTTCAGCAGAGAGAGGAAGCCAGGAGGAAACGTGCAACAAAGCAGGCAGAGGAGGAACTTTTCTAGTGTACTTGGTAAGGCAAATACTGTATGTGGCAATGGAGGAGAGACTATGGAGTCTTGGCATTTACTGTCTCTCAAAGACTGGGATGTAGGATTTGATTAGAAAACTATAATACATACAAATATACAGTAGCCAATTGAAAACTACCTACCTGATCATCATGTTCAACCTATAATTGAATTAAACATAAATAGCTTATAAATAGTATATCTTATATCTTAAATACAGTACCTGTCAAAGACATTCAACTATGAAATAACTCATATGGAATCATGTAGTAACCAAAGTGTTAAACAAATCTAAATATATTTTAAAGTTTAGATTCTTCGAAGTAGCCACCCTTTGCCTTGATGACAGCTTTACACACTCTTAGCATTCTCTCAACCAGCTTCACCTGGAATGCTTTTCCAACAGTCTTGAAGGAGTTCCTACATATGCTGAGCACTTGATGGCTGCTTTTCCTTCACTCTGCAGTCCAACTCACCCCGAACCAGCTCAATTGGGTTGAGGTCAGGTGATTGTGGAGGCCAGGTCATCTGATGCAGCACTCCATAACTCTCCTTCTTGGTCAAATAGCCCTTACACAGCCTGGAGGTGTGTTGGGTCATTGTCCTGTTGAAAAACAAATGATAGTCCCACTAAGCGCAAACCAGATGTGATGGTGTATTGCTGCAGAATACTGTGGTAGCCATGCTGGTTAAGTGTGCCTTGAATTCTAAATAAATCACAGACAGTGTCACCAGCAAAGCACCCACACACCATCACACCTCCTCCTCCCTGCTTCAAGGTGGGAACTACACATGCGGAGATCATCCGTTCACCTACTCTGCATTTTAGGAACCAAAAATCTCACATTTGGACTCATCAGACCAAAGGACAGATCTCCACCTGTCTAATGTCCATTGCTTGTGTTTCTTGGCCCAAGTATGTCTCTTCTTCTCATTAGTGTCCTTAAGTAGTGGTTTCTTTGCAGCAATTCGACCATGAAGGCCTGATTCACGCAGTCGCTTCTGAGCAGTTGATGTTGAGATGTGTCTGTTACTTGAACTCTGTGAAGCATTTATTTGGGCTGCAATTTCTGAGACTGGTAACTCGGATGAACTTATCCTCTGCAGCAAAGGTAACTTTGGGTCTTCCTTTCCTGTGGCGGTCCTCATGAGAGCCAGTTTCATCATAGCGCTTGATGGTTTCTGCAACTGCGCTTGAAGAAACTTTCAAAGTTCTTGACATTTTCCAGATTGACAGACCTTCATGTCTTAAAGTAATGATGGACTGTCATTTCTCTTTGATTATTTGAGCTGTTCTTGCCATAATATGGACTTGGTATTTTGCCAAATATGGCTATATTCTATATACCACCCCTACCTTGTCACAACACAAACTGATTGAAGCTGGTTGATAGAATGCCAAGAGTGTGCAAAGCTGTCAACAAGGTAAAGGGTGGCTACTTTGAAGAATCTCAAATGCAAAATATATTTTGATTTGTTTAACACTTTTCTGGTTACTACATGATTCCATACGTGTTACTTCATAGTGTTGATGTCTTCACTATTATTCTACAATGTAGAAAATAGCAAAAATAAATAAAAACCCTGGAATGGGTAGATGTGTCCAAACTTTTGACTGGTATTGTATATATCAGTGAAATGCATGTAATCGAAATATTCCATTTGAAGAATGTTACTACAGGGTACAGTCTGACAGCGTGGCCATATCTTATGCATGCAGTTTGTGTACAAATATGATGTGTGTGATGATGGGGTCAGTCTATCTCTGAAGACAGAGAGAAAGAGGAAGGAAGAGATGACGAGAGGGAGAAAGGGAAGAGACAGGGAGACAGAGATAAAGGGAGAGCGAGAGAGAGAGAGAGAGAGAGAGACAGGCAGACAGAAAAGAAGAGAATGAGATAGAAAGAGAGAAAGAAGAGGAGAGATGAAAGAGGGAGGGAGGAGGGAGAGTCAAGGCGAGGCCAGGCCAGGAAGAAATTGGGTGTCTGGTGCACATGCCCAGAAGAATAAGGCTGCTCGACACTTCTAAAGTCTCCACTTGTACTGCATGTATTATTTATATTCCCCACTGCAGCTGTCTCAGAGGAAAATTGAGATGTGTCTCTGTCTGATTCATAGCAGCTATGAGCCCTAGCACAGTGCACTGAGGAGCCATCGCCATCCGTTTGATCAAAAACCCAGGGAAAGAGTCTGTTGATTGGGACATGGACTCATATAAATGAGTTATAGGAGGTGTTACCTAACTTGGTTACTTAACGCTGGTATAATGCATTATGATGCAGTTCAAATGCAATGTAATACGTGTCACAAGCATGTATGACCTTCTTAAGATATGTCATTATCATCTCACAATGATCCTGAATAAATTGCAGCCATTTTGAGTCAAGTGACATAGAGGGGTATAACTTTTTATAAGATTTATCACAAGACATTATAAAGGCTCATGCATGTTTACAACAAGTAGGCCTAATGAAGCATTATACAGTGAGTAAATAATATGTTACCAGTGATAAACTTCTCCATGGTTCTTTTCTCAGACAATCTCTCATCACCAGGGAAGGTGACGGAAACCTTCCGCCCCCCTTCTAAAATATGTTAATCCTAATTTAATTCATTATTAGATAATGATCATTCATGAGGATGAGGACATTACAGCAACATTCTGCGGAAACTGAACCTTTTTTATTAGCATAGCTTTCAGTTGAAGACAACTGAACACAGCACAAGACATGCTATTACTAAAATATCATAGAATTATCATATATGTCATGTATGATGTTCTGTCACATTCTCATCAACAAACATGATATGTACTGAAGTAAGCAGGTCCTGTGGGTGGGATGTGGAGGTGGAATGAATGTATTTGTGTATTGTCTGTTGGTTTGTTGTTTTTTGTTTGTCAGCTAAAAAATGTATCAAAACTTGATCACAAAAAAAAGTATGATGTTGTAGCGAATCCACAGGTCTGTGGTTGAAGTCTCATAAAGCAACTGCTCCAAACATGAGTAGTCCAGACAGGACAGAAGCTGTCTGGGGAGAGGGATTTTAGTGGATACTTTGGTAGAAAAGGCAGGGAAAAAATACCCCCCAAAAAAGAGAACGAATCTCCTTTTTGGCTGTTCAAATCCTTCAATAGGAGAGTTCATTCAGAGTTCGCTCACAAGTCGACAAAAAACAACAACATTCTTCGTAAACATAGCATGGTTGGAAATTGACTTGGTGCATCTTTAATGAATGAAATACTAGCTTTTTGAATGGGATCATTTTGGGCCAGCAAATAAAAGCTTAGCTGTGTTCGAAAACACCAAATCAGCTGGAGGCACTTTATAACTAAGTGTAATTAAAGTGATTCATCCCAACTAAACAAGCCTCATTTCTTTACAACAACCCTGTATCTCTCACAGGCAGACAATTGTCTTTGCACCAAGGAGACAAAAGCACTGCAATAATTAGCATGAAAACAAAGATGGGCGTCGGTGTGGTGGTAAACGAGTAGTGAGCTCATGGAGTGTTGACCACCTTCCAGATGTGCTGATCAATACAGTGTCTTTTGACTGGTATCGACACACAGCACCATGTGTGAAACTGTACAGCCGTGGAGCCGTGCGGGCGTTCTGCTTCAGAGCATGCCGTTCTCCCAGCAGTGGCGAGAAGGAGTAATAAAAATGGTGGGTCCAACTCCAGGCTGCAGAGGAGAGCAGCACATCTGCAGCCAGCCAAAGCGGACTGTGGTCGCCGGTGTGTGTGTGTGTGTGTGTGTGTGTGTGTGTGTGTGTGTGTGTGTGTGTGTGTGAGACGCACTGTGTGTGCAGGGCTATCAATCACACCCATCATAGGCCCTTCCCCTACGCATACGTGTGCATGCACACACACACATGCATGTATGCACATGCATACACACACAAGCATACACACACGCATACATACACGCATACACACACACTCTCTCCCTCGCATAAGACTAACACACACAAACACAAATGCAATCTCTTATCTCCTAACACACACACACACACACAATCATGCACTTAGTGTCACTGCAGTCAGATTGATTAAAGTGAGAGAGGGATCAGGCTTTCCTTTGCATTTCTGCACTTATTAATTCACTGACTAACTCAGGCTGACGTGCTTGGGGAGAGAATCCAGTTAAGTGTGTGGGAGCCATTAAAGCTACACCCAGAGACATACAGTAGACCACTGTTCTACAGAATGCCTCTGTTTTGATGAAAGAATGAGGTACTTTTGATCAAAGAGCAGCAGTAGCTTTTCACATTTGAAAAATGAAAGCCTGTATTCCATACAGAACTCACAAACGCATGTGTCTAGTAGGTTCTGGAGTAGGCATGCAATCTCACAGAGCTTCTTTGCAATCCAGTAGAAAATCAATTAACTTCAGTTTTCATCATATATCTTGACGCTGGTCCTCACAAGTGTCCTTAAAGACGTAATCCTTAGATGCACTTCATCTTACAGCAATGACATACACTACCTTTCCAAAGGTACGGTAGACTCTTCTATGTGATTTCAATGCTGCATGTGAAGTGGCTGAGATATGCAACATAAAGAAGCCACAGTACATTCTAGGTTGGCATCCAGATCTTAAGAATAATGACTGCAATTCACAGATACCCCTTGTCTAGGCCCGACAATTGACATCGATAGTAAAAGATCTAAGCAATACTGGAAATAGACAATGTTTTTGATGGACACCATTCTTTTGAAGACAGATGCATGTCGAGTGAAGTATACAGACGGACACAGACAGACGGACAGACGGACGGACGGACGGACGGGCGGGCGGGCGGGCGGGCGGGCGGGCGGGCGGACGGGCGGGCGGGCGGGCAGGCGGGCGGACAGACATATCATAAACACTGTAAAAATAACTCTGCTATTTTCCCTGTGCGATGCTCCTGTCCTTGCTATCGCTGCTTACTATGCATCCTCTCTTGCTACAAACAACCTGACAAATAGCTGGAGCCAGGATGAGTTACAATGTCACCAGCAGTCTACCAGCAATGAACCGACTGACCGGCCCTCTGCTTCACAATCTGTGTCCTGTGTCTCTAATGTTCAAAACCCCATCGGCAACAAACAAATCACACCTGTTCCCTGTTAAAGTACCACCAGTAGCTAGTTTTGGGATTGGAGAGGAAACCTGATATGAGCCCCTGAGGCGCTGTACAAGGTGAGGCACTATATTAGAGCAGAGCCCTGGGAATAGAGAGCCATTTGGGACTCATCCCTAGACCTGTTGGTGTTGCTTTATTATGTTTACACCAAATACAAACATATACAACAACTTACAGACGCACACAAACAACAATTGCCTCTGCCCAGACCCGCATGCTCACACCCCCATCCCTAGTGCCTGCATTATGGTTTGCCACAATGGCCTTAAATGTTGATGTTGCTTTAGAAAGCACATATTCATACAGTATCTACTCAGACATATAATGAGAGGCAGGTGACTGTCACTGATGATCTCTCCCTTCCCACTAAACATATGATAAAACATGAGGGGGAACCAGCCCATGCCCACAGGCATCCAGGCCTCCAGGCTCCTCTATCCCGGTGACAGGCAGGGAGAGGAGACCAGGACCCACACACTCCTCAGCCCCGGCTGGTGCTGTAGTAGCACCCACCGCTGCCCCACATTCCTCTCACTTAACTGGGGCAGCTGGGGCTTAGCTGAAACTCATTTGGCAGCCAGGGCCCTGAGAGAGATGGCTGGGGAGGAAACAGAGGAGGAGGAGGAGGAGGAGGGAGGTGTACGGCTGGAGCTCCAGACATAAATAATGACCTGTCACGAAAGCGATCGTGTGAGTAGCAGTCATTTTTGGTGAAATTAAAAAAATTGTCCTGGAGATTAATAGCTCTCTCCGTTCCTCTCCTTCACTTGGACTGGTGCTTTCAGAATGGCTGCTGCACATTGAGACAGCTGAACATGTTGAATATGGAGCACACAAGATGGACGCTAAATGATCTGTGGTATGATAGGTCTTATGAGTGGCAAGGACCTATTATCTGAACGAATTACACAAGAAAAATAAGCCATTACACATACCTACACGGACACACACACAGTGTAAAGGCTATATATAAAATCATATTGATTTACTTTGATAACTTTCCTAATTTTATCAACCTAGCCCTTCCTCATCTGTGTGTGGTGTTATCGTCTTATGAAAAGAGGTGAATATTATATGAACAACCTGTAAGTTGGTCCTGAAGGGACTCTTCAGTATTTAGTATTTAGTGAGCTGATAGAAGTAGTGTTTTATGAACAGTGCTGTGGCTTCATGCCCTGAGGTGTGATGTTGTGTGTGAACGTGTGATGCTGTGTGTGTGTGTGTGTGTGTGTGTGTGTGTGTGTGTGTGTGTGTGTGTGTGTGTGTGTGTGTGTGTGTGTCTACAGTTGAAAATTAAACTGCTAGAGAGAATTGTTGATTAATGTGCAAATACATGAAACAAAGTAAAGGAAGTAGTGTATTTGTGGCTGTGTGTGATGCTGGTCTACAGATGGCAGCTGTGTTGGGGCCCACCTCAGGGGGGTTAGACCAAACCACAGTCCACACAGGAGAGAACACCAGTCATTCCACAACGTCCTCCGAGGCAGATTTGGTGTTCTTTGCCGCTCAAGCCCTATGACAAAACAAACAGCATTTGTGATGTTTGGCTCGCCGCTAGGATTTCATAAAAAAATATATACATAAATCTTTCCCTGTCTGTCTCGAGTCTCGCTGCCCAACTGCTGTCAGAGAGTTGTGGGTGTCGAGATCAGCTCAACCTGTTATTTATTTTTAAGAATACCACTAGTTGACTTTTCTTTCCATTCCCACTGTACTTTGGGTTGGGCGAGTGTAAACATTCCAGCATCGTACGTAGCACACTGCTCACACAGTGGTGTAAAGTACTTACTGTAAGTAAAAATACTTTAAAGTAAGACATAAGTCGTTTTTTTAGGGTATCTGTACTTTACTTTACTATTTACAGTATAATTTTGACAACATTTACTTTTACTTCACTACATTTTCGCTGACACCCAATAGTACTCGTTACATTTCGAATGCTTAGCAGGACAGAAAAAATGTCAAATTCACCACTTATCAAGAGAACATCCCTGGTCATCCCTACTGCCTCTGATCTGGCAGACTCAAATGCTCAAAAAACACAAATGCTTTGTTTGTAAATGATGTCTGAGTATTGGAGTGTGCCCCTAGCTATTCATGAAATGAAATAACAAAGGAATTGTGCCGTCAATTTTGCTTAATATAAGGAATGTGAAATGACTTACACTTTTACTTTTGATACTTAAGTATATTTTAGCAATTAACATTGACTTTTGATACTTAAATTAAAACCAAATACTTTTAGTCAAGTATGACAATTCTGTACTTATTCCACCACCGCTCACACAAAAGACTGAATTCCACTGTGAAAAAGCTTTTTTACTGTACATTATTTAGTACATTATTTAGGCACTTCTTCAACCTAATATAGTTGACCTATTATGGAATATTTTGCAAAGGCTCTATGGATTTTCCATGGGCATACATATACAGTACTAGTCAAAAGATTGGACACATCTACTCATTCCAGGGTTCTTCTTTATTTATTTTTGACTATTTTCTACATTATAGAATAATAGTGAAGACATCAAAACTATGAAATAACACATATGGATTCATGTATTAACCAAAAAAGTGTTAAACAAATCAAAATCTATTTTACATTTGAGATTCTTCAAAGTAGCCACCCTTTACCTTGTTGACAGCTTTGCACACTCTTGGCATTCTCTCAACCAGCTTCATGAGGTAGTCACGTGGAATGCATTTCAATGAACAGGTGTGCCTTGTTAAAAGTTCATTTGTGGAATTCCTTTCCTTCTCAATGTGTATGAGCCAATCAGTTGGGTTCTGACAAGGAAGGATTGGTATATAGAAGATAGCCATATTTGGTAAAAGACCAAGTCCATATTATGGCAAGAACAGCTCAAATAATCAAAGAGAAATGACAGTCCATAATTACTTTAAGACATGAAGGTCTGTAAATCTGGAAAATGTCAAGAACTTTTGAAAGTTTCTTCAAGCACAGTTGCAGAAACCATCAAGCGCTATGATGAAACTGTCTCTCATGGGGACCACCACAGGAAAGGAAGGCCCAGAGTTACCTTTGCTGCAAAGGATAAGTTCATTAGAGTTACCAGCCTCAGAAATTGCAGCCCAAATAAATGCTTTACTGAGTTCAAGCAACAGATGCATCTCAACATCAACTGTTCAGAAGAGACTGTGAATCAGGCCTTCATGATCGAATTGCTGCAAAGAAACCACTACTTAAGGACACCAATGAGAAGAAGAGACTTGCTTGGGCCAAGGGACACTAGACCGGAAATATGTTCTTTGGTCTGATGAGTCCAAATTTGAGATTTTTGGTTCCAACCACCATGTCTTTGTGAGACACAGAGTAGGTAAACGGATGTGTGGTCCCCACCGTGAGGTGTGGAGGAGGAGGTGTGATAGTGTGGGAGTGCTTTGCTGGTGACACTGTCTGTGATTTATTTAGAATTCAAGGCACACTTAACCAGCATGGCTACCACAGTATTCTGTAGCGATTCACCATCACATCTGGTTTGCGCTTAGTGGGACTATCATTTGTTTTTCAACAGGACAATGACCCAACACACCTCCAGGCTGTGTAAGGGCTACTTGACCAAGAAGGACAGTGATGGAGTGCTGCATCAGATGACCTGGCCTTCACAATCACCCGACCTCAAACATACTGAGATGGTTTGGGATAAGTTGGACCGCAGAGGAAATGAAAAGCAGCCAACAAGAGCTCAGCATATGTGGGAACTCCTTCAAATCTGCTGGAAAAGCATTCCAGGTGAAGCTGGTTGAGAGAATACCAAGCGTGTGCAAAGCTGTCATCAAGGCAAAGAGTGGCTACTTCGAAGAATGTCAAATATAAAATATGTTTAGATTTTTTGTTTAACACTTTTTTGGTTACTACATGATTCCACGTGTTATTTCATAGTTTTGATGACTTCACTATTATTCTACAATGTAGAAAATAGTCAAAATAAAGAAAGACGCTTGAATGATTAAGTGTGCCCAAACTTGTGACTGGTACTGTAATCAGAAATACAAAGAGGTGTTGTGTAAATGACAACAGACAGTTAGGAATAGGCTATTCTACAGAAGAGACAAAGACCCTTTAAGCTTTGTGACTATGATAAGTCTGGGGCAAGCATTTGTCAGTGATAAGCCTGCAGTTGGTATCTTAAAGGCTTTCATCAATATTAGTTGAACTAAAAATAGTGCAATCAATTCACAGCAATAGCTTTATAAAACCAACCAGTATGGGTAGAGTGGAAAAAATAGATGACCTCGAATATCTGGATATCCCTTAAAATAGAACATCAACAATAAATTACGTCAAAAACATTGTCAAGAAGTCGCACTAGTTTTACTCTGCCAACTTCAGATTAGCGTTCAAACCTTTTCCGCTAAGATGATGACTATTGTTTTGTGGAGCTGCCTAGATTTTTTTAGCGAAGGAGGTGATGGCGAACAAGAAAATAAACATTTGACATCTTTTGGCTGGGCAGCCTTGTTTTCCTTCCAATTAAACCTTTATGATACCATTCAGTCATTTAACTTCTCAACTCCTGACTTACACAAACACGGGTGCTACTGTATATCACTATATTATTGATAGACACCACTAGCGTAGCCGCAGGGAAAATGCCGTAATCAGTTCCTGTTTCAGCAGACCCAGGGGCATGGGCAGTAATTAATGGAGTTAATGTTTCCCTACTGAGGAAATCTCTGATTACTCAAGGTAACACAGAGAATGGACTCTATTCATAAAACTCTTGCTGTTCTCCTAAAATGTACTTTTCCAAAACCACCATATATATGCCCCAACCTTCAGCTGATTGCCTTTCCAACTACATACACTGAAATACCACATGTAATTTGCCTGTTTCAGCCATGGGCGAAAAATAATTATAAACGTCTCTTGCATATAGGCCATGAAATTATGACGCAGTTTCTGAAAATGACCCACAATTGCGAGGCTTGGCAAAGTGGTTAATCATGTTTACAAAATTCCAGAGTTCCTGTATCTCAGTGCAAGAGACATGACTGCAGTACCTGGTTCAAATCCAGGCTGCATCACATCTGACTGTGATTGGCAGTCCCGTAGGGTGGCGCATAATAGGCCCAGCGTCATCTGGGTTTGGCTGGTGTAGGCCATCATTGTAAATAAGAATGTGTTCTTAACAGACTTGCCTAGTTAAATAACAAATAAATTTAAAGAAGCTAACTTGGGCCTCCTGGGTGGCGCAGTGGTCTAAGGCAGTGCTAGCTGTGCCGTCAGAGACTCTGGGTTTGAGCCCAGGCTCTGTCGCAGCCGGGCCGCGACCGGGAGGTCCATGGGGCGATGCAAAATTGGCCTAGTGTCGTCTGGGTTAGGGTGGGTTTGGCCGGTAGGGATATCCTTGTCCCATCGCGCACTAGCAACTCCTGTGGTGGGCCGCAGTGCACGCTGACCAGGTTGCCAGGTGCACGGGGTTTTCTCCGACACATTGGTGCGGCTGGCTTCCGGGTTGGATGCGAGCTGTGTTAAGAAGCAGTGCGGCTTGGCTTGGTTGGGTTGTGTTTCGGAGGACGCATGGCTATCAACCTTCGTCTCTCCCGAGCCCATATGGGAGTTGTAGCGATGAGACAAGATAGTAACTACTTACAATTGGCTACCACGAAATTGGGGAGAAAAATGGGGTAAAATAAAACAAATAAATAAATAAGAAGCTAAGTTAATGACAACCGATCATAACTTAAATGTTTACAAACTCCTAACTTCATGCAGAAGCTGTTTAGTGACCTAAGTACATTGCTAAATAAAGATTCAGGAGCTCAAAATATCTATTTTGTGACTGTATATGGTGACTTCTTAGAGTCCCCATAAAATCTATGGATCCGCAAGCATCCACAGAACAACTGATCATCCCCAATCTGCTGTTTAATAATTACAAAGTCAATGGACCTTTGTCTAAAGGTCCAACATATCCCTAATAGGTTCACCCTTGGCAGCTCTAGAGCTTAAAGCCCAGCTCCAGACCCCTACCCCAACCCCAAGCCCTAGACCCCAGCCTCTGCATAGTTTCAGCCCAATGTCAAACCCCAACTCAACCCAAACCTCAAAATCAGCCCAAATCAGCAGCCCAAGCCCAAACTCAGGCAAATCTAGAAAAGCCAAAAGCCAGCCCAGACCAGACCTGTTCCTTCCCCAGGTGGTCAGCCCCAGCTTGTAAAGCCAGCCCATGCCCCAGCCCAAAGCCAATCCCATTGGGGAATTTCAACAGACTTTCATTTCACTTCTGGCTTCTGTCCAGGCAGCTTGAGCCACAGCCACACAAAGGACCCAAGTTTCAAGTTGAACGTGAGAACCACCTCATCTCTTGACCTCTATTAGCATATGAATGGTCCAGAAAGGAACTGAAAGCAAAGAAAGATGAGGGAAAGGGAGAGTGACCGAACACAGCTCAAAGTGTGCCCTTGGCCGACTCTCCTCCTCAGTTTCAGTTACTGTGAAAACAAACTATGCCCTTTCATACAGATCTCTTTACAGGGTGACACACTCTGACAAAGAGCTATGCCCCAAAACATGTTGCTCCAACATTGCACACACATTTTGGAAAATATGATTGGATACACAAAAACATTGCAAAGGCTTTTTTCGAAACTGTCTACATGTCTGAAATGTGGTTAAATTTATCAAATGAAATGTATATTGGGGGAAAACATCTGCGCAAAGAGCATACATTTCCTATAAAGAAAGTGCCTATTGACTATAATATTCAATGCATCTAAATCAAATTCATTGCAGTTCAGTTACTCTTATTTTTAGTTGTGTTAATAGGTGTAAAGCTATGCTGAAAAAGGCCAAACCATACCTGGTGTAGTCCTTTACTGTGAGAGACTCATTGGATAATCTGCCTAGCCAGCAGTCCCCAGGTTGGCACTATTCATTCAGTTTATCTGGGAGCGGGGAGGGGAGTCAACCACACTGACCTTACTCTCAGTCCACTAACAAAAGGGCACACTCTCTCTGCCCTCAGCTCCAGCTGGTTAGAGGAAGAAATAGAAAGGTAGGTGAAGGAGTAGAGGAGGACCAAAAAAGGAGGGAGACAGAGACAGATCACTAACTCATCAAAGAAATTCTATCAGTACAAGTGGGGTCCAATGTGATAAGCAAAACAGTTCTTTCGGACACCAATGACAACCACAATGCCCATGTGTGTAACAATACATCCAACAGTGTTACAAAAAAATGCGATGACCCAACCTTAAGTGGCAGGAGTAGGGAGAGGAAGAAATTACAGCAGAGGTGTGGACTCCAGTTACATGACATGGACTAGAGTCTGACTCATCACAAATTTGATAACTTGAGACTCAACTTGATAGAAAATAAAATAACTTGAGACTTGAAGACTCAGGACTTTGACTTGATACTGATGACTTGAAATGATTTGTGGATTACTCTCCACGCAGCCAGAAACTGTAGCCGCAGCATCGCATTTGCAAATAGTTTTTTTTGCAACAGATTCGCGAGTGAAACGCACACTCGGCCCTCTGATTGGACCAGCAAACTGTCAATCAACACAGGTCGGGTGAGCTAGCGAAGATTGCTGATTGGATCGGGTGCAGCGCAAACGCCAAATTGTAGGGAGAGAGGATTGCCATAAATAAATATGCAGCTCTATAAATTGTTTGGGGATCAATAATATGAACTGTTCACTTTGCAAGCTCACCAGAAATGGGTCATCAAGCAACAATTACTGGTCTTTTGGTATGTCAAAATTGCTTGAAATGTATAATTCACTTATGAAGCATTTGGAATTTGTTGTTAAAATTAATTATTGAAATGTGTTGTAAACCAAATAATGAAAAGGGCTGTATGGTAGCCTTAATAAATAGACAAATATTTGTAGTCATTGCACATATAGATTTTTTTTCTTACTTCACTTGAGACTTCACTTGATAAAAACGTGTGACTCGACTCGACTTGCTCTTAGAATGCACGACTTGGATTTAACTCAAAGCTCGACCCATTCTACTTGGGATTCAAACTGAAATTTTAGTGGCAGGCAGGAAGAGGCATATGAACGTCAAAGACATTGGCTGCTGTGGACATACAGTATGTTATATTATGCTTGGCCTGCCAGTCCTCAACATGAAACAAAGCTCTGCAAATCTGTTCCCCGTGTGCCCATTATTCACCTCTCTCTCTCATTTCCCCCTCCTCACTTTGTCTGCCAGCAACACACCACTCCTGTATAATTTGTTATTTTCTTCATATTATTGTCAGAGAAGTGAGAGTAAGAGAGTGAGCTGCCAGGAGAGGCAACATTTCAAAGGCACGATGCGAGAAAAAAAATATCACATATTATCTAGCTGCTATCTTATTCCATTGTTGGAAAACCACCAGTATCTTTACACCCAGACAGGCACCCGATTCTCACAAACACCTTTAGTGGCACAGAAAAGTCTTTCCGTCCGTCTGTCCGAGGTAGATTATGTCCTGTGAGATGTGAGTAGACAGGGCTTGGAGGAGCATCCGTCTGTGCTGTGGCATTATTGCTCTCCTCCAGTGCTTTTATCATCTCTATAAATCTCCACTGTCTGAGCCTCAGCCTCCCCATAAAGAGCCAACCTGTGAGTATCACCAAAAGAGAGAGAGAGAGAGAGAGAGAGAGAGAGAGAGAGAGTAGTAGCCCGTACCCAGACACATCCATCTCACACGCCTCTGTCTGCAACAGACAGACGGACACGCCTGGTATATACTGTAAGCTACAACTGAGATTTGAACTTTATAATATTGATCAGAAACATCCAATAGTATAACATTTTAGACCCCAAAGACTCATTGTCTTGCAGAAAAGCACATTTTGAACACTTGGACTGGTTATTACAGTGCAGAATCACTGGTATGAGGATGCTACATGGCAAGCTACAGTAGTACAGTGAAAGGGAAGTAGCAGATAATAACAGAAGAGAGATGGTGGATTCATACAGGGTTCAGAGGAAGTGCATTGCCACAGGATCTCTCCAGTGTCAGTCAATCAAAAAGACTGAGCTCTCTGAAAATGAGAATCCACACAGATAAGTGACCCAGGTGCCGCCGAAGATTGTTTCGTCTCGCACAAAGCCGAGATAACTCTTACACAACGTGAACCGCAACCAAGAACATTGGACACAATCTACACCAAACAACTGTTGAAAACTACCTATCGCTGTATTGTGTGCGTCAAATATGTCCACCTTCAGTTTAGCAAGTAGGCCTACAGGCTACTCTTAGTACAGTATCACCTTTATGGAAAAAACACATTTGAGTCAATAACTAAAATGGACCAATATTGACCTCCAATAAAGCACAATGTTCTGTGTTTATGTTCCCTCTGTGCAGGCATGCCGTTAGCTTTATGTCAACAGACGACTGAGTCCTTTTACCCCGTATTCATAACACAGCCCTGATGTCACTGAGATAACCTTAAGTAACCACTGACGTGGATCTGCTAGCTAGACCAAACACAAGGCTTGAGTTGACACATAGAATGTACTTTGCCCAAAGATGGCTAACTTGAAACATCTTAAAACATTCACAACTATTTCTTCATGCCATTTTGAGTCAGTTTGAACTTTTGAACAGTGAAATATCACTGCAAATATCCCTTTTTTCCATGTCATTCTGAGTCACTTTTGACTGTTGGATTCATAGTCTTCAGTCAGTTTCTTATGATTCCCCATTCAGTTCTGCCAAGGCTATTCAACTATTCCTCTGGCAGTGACAGATGGCCAGGGAGAATCATTTGATCACTTCAACAGTATATGACATATTTCTTCATTTGGCATCTCTTTACAAGGCACATTTAACTGGACAAGGAACTAACACTGTCCGTTCTCTAGCCTCGCTCCCGCTCACCCTCTCATTAAATGGTCCTCCAGACAGTGACAGCGACTGTGTCAGATTGGAGACTTGCCGTGCAGCTCATAATGAAATAAATATAATCCACTCCACCTTCCCACCTTTGAGCCTCTTTATACCCTTCAATATCATAATCACACAACAATTTTCTGACAAGCACGAGAAAACATGTTTCAAAACATTGAACAAACCCCCCTGAGGTTGCAATTTGAATATCAGCCACTTGTACAGAGATTTAGGACTCCCTAGACGGGATACCTCAGTATCTGCCCATCTAAGCTCTCATCACCATGGTGATTGTTAGGATCACCATGGTGACGATAGACTGCCCTGCTCCCATCATGCATCTGTCTACCCATCATGCCCTAGCCTTTGTCCTCTCCCCAGGAGAGATGTGGCAACACCCAGAGGAGTGGTATTAGATTGATGCATCTATTTCCAACCATCATACAAGCCCTAGTCCCAATGAATGGAGGTCAATAGTCATTGGAGCGTTTCAATGTCCCTCACCCCGGGACTAAAAAGTAACAAACAACTAAATGTGACAGGGAGCCGAAGGGAGTTGACAAGTTCACAGCTCTTTCAGAGAACATGGCTTCATACTGCTTGATGGATCCTGGGCCTACAGAGGGCAAAGACAGTAGTAGTGCACTACTTTTGACCAGAGCCCAATGGGACAAGGTCATGCCTCCCCAGGCCTCTGGCCTCCATTCTCTTTCCTCTGGCTCGGCATCTAGGGTGATGTTTAATGAGAAATCTTTATTGGAGTTCTCTGGGAAGAGTTGGGCCCCATGAGGTTTCTACTCATCCCAAGTTTAATTGTGAGCTGCTTGCTTGCTTGGCCCATGGCCTATGTGAGGCTACCCGAGTATATTATTATGTCTAAAATGATGCCAATGATAACTTTTACAACTGTAATTAAGCTTATGAGATAGACAATAATGTGTGATTTGATCATGTCCACTGTCACATCAGAAAACATTCAGTCTAAATCTTTTAATTTACTCAAAATCACTGCTGTCATTTGATCAAAACCAGCCTAATGTGTCTCTGCCTCAATGTTTTTTTATCTATGAAATGATTGAACGATTGATCATATATCCTCTTGGCAATTCATCAGGCCACCATCATCCATCATATATCTACTGACAAATCTACTGACCAGGCAGGTAGCCTAGCAGTTAAGAGTTTTGGGACAGTAACTGAAAAGTCACTGGTTTGAATCCCCGAGCCGCAAGGTAGGGGTGTTATCATAAGAGTAGGGGTGTTAACCCGGTGTCCTGGCTAAATTCCCAATCTGTCTCTCAAACCATCACGGTCACCTAATAATCACCAGTTTACAATTGGCTCATTCATCCCCCTCCTCTCCCCTGTAACTATTCCCCAGGTCGTTGCTGCAAATGAGAATGTGTTCTCAGTCAACTTACCTGGTAAAATAACGGATAAATAAATAAATAAAAAAGGTGGTGGAAAAATCTGCCGCTCTGCCCTTGAGCAAGACAATTAACCCAACAGAACATCTGCTCTCTGTGGATGTGGATTAAGGCATCCCCTGCACCTCTGATTTAGAGGGGTTGGGTTACATTTCAGCTGAACGTATTCAGTTGTGCAACTGACTAGGTATCCCCTAGTGTAGCTGGTGGTTCATAGTCAAATACTCAGTGTAAAGAGGACAACAGGGTGGTTCATAGTCAAATACTCAGTGTAAAGAGAACAACAGGGTGGTTCATAGTCAAATACTCAGTGTAAAGAGGACAACGGGGTGGTTCATAGTCAAATACTCAGTGTAAAGAGGACAACAGGGTGGTTCATAGTCAAATACTCAGTGTAAAGAGGACAACAGGGTGGTTCATAGTCAAATACTCAGTGTAAAGAGGACAACATGGTGGTTCATAGTCAAATACTCAGTGTAAAGAGGACAACAGGGTGGTTCATAGTCAAATACTCAGTGTAAAGAGGACAACAGGGTGGTTCATAGTCAAATACTCAGTGTAAAGAGAACAACAGGGTGGTTCATAGTCAAATACTCAGTGTAAAGAGGACAACAGGGTGGTTCATAGTCAAAATATGTATGTTATGCCACAGTTACCAAACAGCATGTTGATTGTACTGAAGTCATTGCTCATCTCTACCAAACCTTAGCCAAAGGGAGGTAATGATAGACACAGCTGTCAGTACCTGAGGGGCTTTTTTCATTAACTTTCTCTGTCAGGACCAAAGGAAAGACTGACTTAAGAGAATGGAAGGGTGATGAAATCATGGCAGCCGAGAAGACAGTTGGTAGAGAATGTTTTTTCTAAAGCTAAGAGTTATGGGTTCGATTCCCACTGGGGGCCGTCCATATGTAAAAAATGTATGCATTGACTGTAAGTTGTTGGACAAAAGCATCAACTAAATGGCATACAGTATATAGCTGGTGCAGTAGAGTAGTAGCACCACTTGTCCCACACTTCCTAGTGCTCTTGCACCACTCTCTGCCCAGAGACAGGCTGAACATACATTTCTCATCAACAGGTTTCTCCGAAAATGTTAGTGAACAGGCGTCATAGTTTACTATGATATTGTCACGCCCTGACCTTAGTGAGCCTTTTTATGTCAGGGTGTGATTTGGGTGGGCATTCTATGTGTAGTATTTCTTTGTGTTTGGCCGAGTGTGGTTCCCAATCAGAGGCAGCTGTCTATCGTTGTCTCTGATTGGGAATCATACTTAGGTAGCCTTTTTTCCCACCTATGTTGTGGGATCTTGTCCTTGTATAGTTGCTGTTGAGCCCTATAAGGCTGTACGTTTTGTTGGTGCTCTCTTTCTTGTTTTTCTGGTTATCATTAAAGAATATGATTAACCTGCATCTTGGTCCACTTCTTGGTCCACTTCTTCAGATGATCGTTACAGAAGATCCCACCACAAAAAGACCAAGCAGCGTTTTCTGGAGGAGTGGACATGGGAGAAGATACTGGGAGGAGATACTGGAAGGCAAGGGACCCTGGGCGCAGGCTGGAGAATATCGCCGTCCTAAGGAGGAAATGGAAGCAGCAAAAGTGGAATGGCGAAGATACGAGGAGGAGATTGGCGGAGTCAGGTTATAGACCTGAGCCAAGTCCCCGTGCTTACCGTGGGGAGCGTGGTACTGGTCAGGCACCGTGAAGCGCACGGTGTCTCCAGTGCGCGTTCACAGCCCGGTGCGCTACATTCTAGCTCCTCGCATTTGTCGAGCGAGAGTGGGCATTCAGCCAGGACGGATTGTGCCGGCTCAGCGCTCCTGGCCTCCGGTGCGTCTTCGGTCCAGGATATCCTGCGGCGGCTCTGTGTCTCCGGTGCGTCTCCACAGCCCAGTACATCCTGTGCCAGCGCCTCGCAGTTGCCACGGCCCAGTATATCCTGTGCCAGCTCCACAAACTAAGCCTCCAGTGATGATCCATGGCACGAAGCCTCCAGTGATGATCCATGGCACGAAGCCTCCAGGGATGATCTAGGGCACGAAGCCTCCAGTGATGATCCATGGCACGAAGCCTCCAGGGATGATCCATGGCACGAAGCCTCCAGTGATGATCCATGGCACGAAGCCTTCAGTGATGATCCATGGCACGGGCCCTCCAGTGATGATCCATGGCCCGGAACCTGCAGTGAGGATCCATGGCACGAAGCCTCTAGCGTCGGTCTCCAGTCCGGGGTCTCCAGCGACGGTCTCCAGTCCGCAACCTATGGTGATGGTCTCCAGTCCGAAGTCTCCGGCGACGGTCCCCAGTCCGGAGCCTCCGGCAAAGGTCTCCAGTCCGGAGCCTCCGGCGACGGTCTCCAGTCCGGAGCCTCCGGCGACGGTCTCCAGTCCGGAGGCTCCGGCGACGGTCCCTAGTCTGGGGCCTGCGGCGACGGTCCCTAGTCTGGGGCCTGCGGCGAGGGTTCCCAGTCCGGGGCCTGCAGAGAGGGTTCCCAGATCGGGGCCTGCAGCGAGGGTCCCCAGTCCGGGGCCTGCAGCGAGGGTCCCCAGCTCGGGGCCTACAACGAGGGTACCCAGTCCGGGGCCTGCAGAGAGGGCCGCCAGTCCGGGGTCAGCGATGAGGGTCCCCGCACCAGAGGCGCCACAAAAGTGGGGGGAGCCAGAGGTGGAGCGGGGTCTGTGTCCCGCATCGGAGCCGCCACCGAGGATAGATGCCCACCTGGACCCTCCCTTATAGGTTCAGGTTTTGCGGCCGGAGTCCGCACCTTTGGGGGGGGACTGTCACGCCCTGACCTTAGAGAGCCTTTTTATGTCTCTATTTGGTTTGGTCAGGGTGTGATTTGGGTGGGCATTCTATGTGTTGTATTTCTTTGTGTTTGGCCGAGTGTGGTTCCCAATCAGAGGCAGCTGTCTATCGTTGTCTCTGATTGGGAATCATACTTAGGTAGCCTTTTTTCCCACCTATGTTGTGGGATCTTGTCCTTGTATTGTTGCTGTTGAGCCCTACAAGGCTGTACGTTTTGTTGGTGCTCTCTTTCTTGTTTTTCTGGTTTTCATTAAAGAATATGATTAACCTGCATCTTGGTCCACTTCTTGGTCCACTTCTTTAGACAATCATTACAGATATACTGTACCTACCTCATATCTATGTAGTAAGAGAGGGCATATCTGTTAGATTATATTGCCTCCTCTGTATGTCATTGAATTTCTGTCAAAGTGTGTATTGGAAAGCTACAACCATACCCACTATGAGCTTGGATTGAACTAAACAGATGCCACATACCTCATTTAGGAAAGGTCCTGAAATACTATCAAAGTTACATGTTGTCTGGAAATTCATAAAGAAGTGTGTACTTCTGTGCCTTATTTAATGAGTAAATAACAAGGAGGCTATAGGGTAATGTACACAATGTTCAACTCTACCAGCACTAGCTCTCTCTCCCCCTGGTGACATATTCTGCCCCAGTTCTAGAAGCATAAATTATAAATCTGGCAACACAATGTCTGTGGGGAGGTCACCACTGACACCAACCAGTAGCAAGGCATGAAACATGCTGGGATATACCTGGGTAGTGTTCATTAGGGCACACACCGGAAAACTATTTAAAAAACGAAATTAGCATTTCTTATGGAGGTAGTCCCGCTCCTGTTTCAGTCTGTTTTCTTCCATTTGATACCGAACGAACACGACCCAGGAATTATATCTTCAGTATTTGCACAGCCAGGTAAGCTGCCTAATACTATGAACAGAAAAACGACAGGTTCATTATTGTATTCTTTCTCTCTGGTGATCATACCAAGATGCTGTTTATTGCTGCAATACAATGATTTCAGGGCGAAATATTCCACTACTATGTTGAAGTTAATGTAAAATTGTGAGAATAGAATAAAATAGAATGGAATAGAATTGGAATATAACATTATGTGACATTAAGTGTGTGAAGATAAGTAATCTTTGAAAATGGGCAATCATTCAAGGCTTCAGTATGAGTGTCAGTATGCCAACTATGATCATTTGTTTCTTGACATCTGAATGCATGGTAGTGAATCAACAAAAACTAAATGTACTCTACACTCGTAGAAAAAAAGAGTTCCAAAAGGGTTCTTCAAATGTCCCCATAGCGGAACACTTTTTGGTTCCAAGTAGAACCCTTTTTGATTCCAGGTATAACTATTTGGGGTTCCAAGGGTTCTACATGGAACTCAAAAGGGTTTTATCGGAAACCAAAAGGGTTCTGCCTGGAACCAAAAAGGGTTCTTCAAAGGGTTCTCCTATGGGGACAGCTGAAGAACCCTTTTAGGTTCTAGATAGAACCTTTTTTTCTAAGAGTGTATTGAAGAAAACCAGTTTTCACTCTTTCAATGACCACTGTCAAATAAGATTGACCAGAGCCATGTACTATATCTCTACATATTGCTCCAACCTGCACGCCCACGCCGTAGTCATTTCTCACTGATTCTTCCTTTATTAAAACCCCTTGGCTTCGGTCAAGACAGCAAGACACATCTTTCTACGGCTAAGGCTCTGGACTCCTATTCCAAGTCTCTCCAAAAAAGGGTTGCATAATATGCTGTGGAAGAATGCAGGCAGTTAAACCAGATACAGACTACAGTAGGTGCCACTCAGCAACACTGAAGGGCATAAAGAGAGTCCACGTGTCTGTCTGCTCACCCTGTAACATTGCACAATTCTCAACCAATAAATCCTTTCCAGGACGGTGCACCCTATAACACCACATTTCCACATACAAGCAAACATGAGATGAAATAATTTTTGACTGTGCAATAACCAGGAGAAATACATGAAATGGAAACTGCTGTCACTTGCTTGAGAACCTCATAGTACTGACCTTATCAGAAGACCACGGGTTTCTCATCTCTCCTTCCTGCTCATACTTCACACCAGCTCCCTCTTGCCTTTCTTTTGAAGTTAGTCCCTCCAGATCCACTGTTTCTGAGGCAAAGTTAGTCTGCTCATTTTCTTCTCTTCATTTTCTTGCTTCTTTCAGCTGTTTTGTCTAGTCTTTCTCCCTCGGCTATCTCTCCACACCAAAACAAAAGGGGCAAAGAAAACGAAAGGAGAGAGCTGTGCAGCGAGAGAGCATGACAGAGACCGAGAATGTGTGGCACAAAAGTCTGCTCGGACACAGTCACCTCACAACTCTCCTGTTCAAATTTAGAGGCTGGACCTGGTAGAGCAGAGCCGAGCCCCACTGAGCATGCTCAGTACTGAGAAGCACACTTTTAAATTAACATTAGTTCCTTTCCAGTCCCTGGCTTCCCCTCCCCTCTCTCCAATATCTCTCTCTCTCTCTCCCTACCTCCTCCCGCATGCCTCACAGTTGAACAGGAATCAGGAATGCTACTCTTATACGAGAGTCAAGCCATTTTCCTTACCTCTCTGGATCAACACGTATAGCCCCCCTCTGGCTGACAGACAGTCAGACAGACAGCGGAAGCAGTATTTAGTAATATTGGTGCAAGACACGCTCTACTTACAGGAACTCACAGCTTCAAGCTAATTTTCAATCCAGATTACTTGCAACAATCTTTTCATCTTTCTGTGAAGTCTAGACAGGAATGAGAGTTGATTTGAGGGTTTCTTATACTAGAACCAAAATGCTAAGTCCAGTGTTCCATAGGTCAAGTCAGAAATAAGGTTAGAATGATGTCACATGTGACCTTTCTCATTTCCCCAACATATCTCCACACGCAGCACCTTGTCGGTCATCACAAAAACACAATTTCTTGCAAATGCTTTATGAAAACATGAAATGTTTAAACAATCATATATCTATTTAACACTCTCTTTCTCTCTCTGGTCCCTTATATCTGGGCTTGACTGATAACAACATAATCTCTTCCTATGTGTGAGCCCCTATTTGGCATCAGACTGATGATCCAGCAGGACTTCAGCTTACTGTTCACTGTGTCCCACACCACTACCTCCCACAGATGGGTGACTAACTCCCACCACTTTTCACTGTTCCCACACACACACACACACACACACACACACACACACACACACACACACACACACACACACACACACACACACACTGTTTTCAGTGCAGTGTACTTGGCTGATTGCAGAGGCTTGGGAAATGGAGAGTCATTCTGTAGAGAGTGATTATATTGCACAGTGAGAGAAGCAGCCAGTTAGATCCTGAACAGGGGTGACTAACACTGACCAGTACATATGGCACATAATGTACTGACAACAACCTAAGCATTTTATAAACATTGAGCCACCTTAACACCATTACATAAAACACTCAACATGTCTTCCAGAACAAAATTACTTAACTGTCTAATACAGCCGAAAGGTAGAAATATTGGTTATTCCTTTAAATTGTTGATCTTCTGAGACCATGTTACGCAGTTAGGTGCCTGTGTAATCTCAAGACTCCATGTTGACCCAATTCCTCTTTTTCATGGAATCTGTATGTATTGAAACCAGGCTATGCAACCAGGACAGCAGTTGGAAGACAAAAACATTCCTTATACATCTGTCCTCTGGTAGTATACAGTAGCTAGGACCACATCACAAAAACATATACACTCAAATGGCAAAGCAAAGCTATTCAATGTTTGTAACACAGAAGGGTTCACTGCTTAATTATTTGGTTCAAGATGCACTGATAGTTTTCTCTAATAAGAAAATAGTATAAATGATTTATCTTTAATTTCATAAATAGAGTTTTAAAGGAATAGGAATATAGGAATATCTGTAAAACTAAAATAAATTACATTTCAATGTAATCTTGTTGACATTATAGCATTGAAGCAATCTCTCTGAAACCTGTCCAATGTATTGGAGCTAACCTGACTGATCATGCTCTCAACAAGCTCGCACAGTCTCACATCAGAATTAAACGTTCATCCATGTTTCTCAAACGTCAAATTTTCGAAGTTGTTCAAAAGTCACATTTTGAAGCGTTTAAGGTTAAGTTTAAGTTTTAAGGTTGGGCATTAACTCTGAATGGTTAAGGTAAGGGTTAAGGTTTAGGAGAGGCATAAAACTAAAATCTCAAAAACAACTTCCCATTACTGGATTTGAACACGCAACCTCTTGCATGAGAGGCAGAAGCTCATGCCCATCCACCATCCCCATTCACAACACCCTAGCAAAACCAAAGCCTACTTGAAGGTAACAGCGCTCACTCTTGCCCGTAGTTGCCGGTTTCCACATCATCTCTCGACGTCCTCAGACATGGATGGACGTCTGATACTGACTTGTATCACGGCTGACCTGGCTGACCTGGCTAAATTTGTCTCTGATTGGGCTGACCTGGCAAATAACGGGGAGCTCAGATTCAAATTCACAAAAGTCTGTTAATATGGGGGGTGGAGGACAAGATGGGGGTGAGGATCGGGGGAAGGGGGTGTCAGTCAAGCTCCAGACGGTTATGGACTGGTCCTAGAGGTCAAAGGTCAATCAAAGGTCGTGGGAAAGCACAGGTCTATATGGTGATGTCAGGATGGTGCTCCAACTGACCAGGGAGCAGACAGACAGGCTAGGGGGGAGAAGGGTCCTAGCTACTAATTCATTACCCCCCCACCTTCATTTTTGAAGGTGCGGTTTCGAACTGCGCGTCCCCCCGCGGTGGTCTCAGAGCAGCGTCACTATGTCACAATGGGATGCTGGACTATCGCGTCTCAGTGTCTGTGGGCTATGCTTTATGCTTTAGGGATTCCTTGGGATAGCTGTTTGGGGCATTGTGAGGTTCTTTGTGGTAATTAACCGGACATGGGGAGAGAAGGAGGCGAATCATCAACAAAGTGACTAAAGCTAAGACCCTTTAGAGATAGGGCTTGCCATGCCTATCTGAGCTTTAGGAGAGCCCCAGTAGGATAGTGGCCAGTCCCTCTTAGCTCCATGCTGCCTCATTAGCTTTCTTTTACGGGGGGACATGGGGGCCGGAGGCCGAACATGACCTCTGACATTGTGTGCTGACAAGCTGTGCACCGAGAACAAAGCACTGTCATTAAGAGTAGCTCAGAAGGGGCTGAGCCTTACAATGTGCAGCAGTGTCAGTCTGTAATGAAATGAAATGGCCGAATGCATTAGTTCACTCAAACGCACTGCTTGTCAACTCAAGTCTGGCACTGAAAAGGGAAGGCAGGCGGCAACAACACGCTGTTAATGGACCACACTTAACTTCCACCTGTTCCTGTGCAAATACATGTGTAAAGTCTATTGTTTGTTTGTTTTTGACCATCAAGTGCCCAAAAACCCCATAATCATGGTAGTCCACGGTAGTATATTTCCCCTCTCTTTAAGTCAATAAATCAAGAAACAAGAAAAAAAAACATGTCTCAGGTGCGCAGAGAATCTAAAGCCAAGAGCCATTCTGATCTTAAGAGTTTGTGAACCAACCTAGGGCTTGTTGTCGAGAGTGGTAGAGGAGTTGACTTGAAAACATTGAGGAGAAAAACATGTTTGGCCTGCCAAAGACCACTTCTACCATTAAGAGTGGGGGGGTCAGGAAAGGTTCACTAAGGTCTGCTGTGTTTTCTATGTGGAAAGTCTCCAAGGCAATAGCAAAATGAGAGAGATGGAGAGGACATGCGTTGCATTCTCCTGATAATAGCTACTGTATGAGGACCTAACCTCAGAGACCACTTTATGTATTGACATAGCAATTAATGGATATACAGTTAATGATATCTGTGTTATCAATTAACTGCATGTATTGACAAAGCACAAACAATACCATCACCCACAGATCTCATGTCAACTTTCCCAACTTTAAATAACATTGATGCAATATTTACTTCTGGATCGATTTTGTGTCTTAAGGAAATATTATTTGCATTATCTTGATTTGTGAAAAACCAAGCTCAATAAAAAATGATTAAGTTGTTAGTTCAGGAATACATTCTTAATGACATTTGTAAAAAATAAAAACACTCAACTTAAAACTTGTAGTTATTATGCATTATTATGCCGTTATAATGCATTGCAAGACTTGTCAAGAGCATGTATAAGCCCATGATGTAAGGGATGATCAACAAGAGGCTATGTGTTCTATGGAAAATAATGAATGAGGAACGAGGAACTAACCTTCCACAGAGTTGCATTATTTTCCCTTTTATACCATGGCTATAATTGAAAATTTGCCTAGGTAACCAAACTAGCTTGCTATTATAAAATCTAATTCAACAATGACAATAATGTTTTCAATTCGGCTGTTGCTTTCAAAAGCAGCTCAAACACAGATCATGTAAGAATTAACTATAGCCTTTGAATTCCACTGTGCAAATATACCGCGCGTTATGTGGAAATAATGCACGCTCTAGAATGCCCTTCAAGACATTTAGAAACGAGCACTGGTTGCCAATATATCCTCCAAACACCGGCTTCGAGGCCATTATCACCTTTACAGTATACAACGGGTTACCAAGATATTCAAATAATGATTGACATAATTTCATAAAAAAATATATTTATTCATACTATTTCATCCTTCCAAAAGATATAGTCCCGACACAAATCTAGGGTTGCTACCCAAGCCGGCAAGTCAGGTTCGGTTGCCAGAGACGCGACCCAGTCGTTCAGTCTTTTTGTTCTGTATCTATGGACGCGACCCAGTCGTTCGTTCTAAATGTTCCATTGCCATACTGGCTGGCAACATTCTTATCCCTTTCTGCCTAGCCAACTACGGCTAACTTAGTCACGTCAAACAGTGCAGACAGAATAACAACAGTAGCTGCATTTGTTTAAGCTGTTTTTTAGTTACATTTATTTGGATACATCAATAACAATGAGTTAATGAGGCTCGATTTCGCCTGGCATAGAAAATGTGCTCTCTCATCAGGACACTGTTGGTCAGAGGAGCTAGCCAACAACACAGCTAACACAATCACTGAAGCTGAAAAAACGTGTATATATATTTTTTTACCTTTATTTAACTAGGCACGTCTTATTTCCAATGACGGCCTATGTTTTACTTTGTTTCCTTTTACCTTTTTTTTCAATTGACATTTCTTTGTATATATCCATAAAAACGATGCCAGCTGATTCATGATTTCGACTGGCTGAGAAACGCTGCCTGCTTGTCTGTCTTGTCCCCTACACGTTCATTACTATATGACAGCTGGAGATCGAATTTGAATATTGAAACAATGTTGCAAATGTCGGAGAGACAGAAAGCAAGGTTTATACAAATCTCCACTGTTGAAAACTAAATGTTAGTCTAAAAGAAATGTGAGATAATGTCTAGATGCTTTTTATAATGGAGATCAAGTTTATAAATTGCCTGGCTGGGCTGTTGAGACAGTGGATTGTGCAGTCAGAGTAAAAAGTCATTTTAACGTCATAGATTTAGCCCGTGGTAACTTGTGGAATAGACACCGGCTGGAATGCGGTTTTAACCAATAAGCATTCAGGATTAGACCCACCCGTTGAATAAATGTAATTATAAACTGGGTGGTTCGAGGCCTGAATGCTGATTTGGCTGAAAGACATGGTATATTAGACATTATAAACTGGGTGGTTGGAGCCCTGAATGTTGATTGGCTGACAGCTGTTATATATCAGACAGTATACCACTGGTATGACAAAAAAGTCCTTTTTACTGCTCTATTTACATTGATAACCAGTTTATAATAGCAATAAGGAACCTCCGGGATTTGTGATATATGGCCATTATACCACGGCTAAGGGCTGTATCCAAGTACACTGTATTAATTATCTTGCAGTGATTCAAGCCATCTTGAGTCAGTTGAATTGTCAATCAGACTTATAGTATGATTATTACATACAGTGGTATGCCTTGTTATAAGATTATAACAAGTTATACACATTAATGCATACGTGCATTGAAAATAAAATGTTACAAAAAGAAAACAAGGCAACCACATGTTGTCCCCTGGAATTTGGGCCAATCAGAGCCCTCCACACGACCTCTCCAATCTGTCTTGCAAGAGAGAGGCCTTGATGACAGCTTGGTAATTGTTCTGTCTCCTATGACTGCTGGGTGTATTACTAACCATGATCAAAAAAGGCAAAAGTAAACATCTAGTCCCCTCCCTGGGCCAATCATTGTAATTTTGTTAATGATCGCTCTCTCTGGCAAGATGCCACATTCACTCACGTTTTGTCAAAATCGGGCCAGTGCTGTCTGAGATATCACGTGTGATTTTTGTAGAAACGGACAGACTGAGACAGATCCACAGTCCCTTCCCCGATTTCATTGTGGGTGACAATACAAATACATGCGTACTTACTGTACATTATTTCAAACAATATACAGTGCCTTGTGAAAGTATTCGGCCCCCTTGAACTTTGCGACCTTTTGTCACATTTCAGGCTTCAAACATAAAGATATAAAACTGTATTTTTTTGTGAAGAATCAACAACAAGTGGGACACAATCATGAAGTGGAATGACATTTATTGGATATTTCAAACTTTTTTAACAAATCAAAAACTGAAAAATTGGGCGTGCAAAATTATTCAGCCCCCTTAAGTTAATACTTTGTAGCGCCACCTTTTGCTGTGATTACAGCTGTAAGTCGCTTGGGGTATGTCTCTATCAGTTTTGCACATCGAGAGACTGACATTTTTTCCCATTCCTCCTTGCAAAACAGCTCGAGCTCAGTGAGGTTGGATGGAGAGCATTTGTGAACAGCAGTTTTCAGTTCTTCCCACAGATTCTCGATTGGATTCAGGTCTGGACTTTGACTTGGCCATTCTAACACCTGGATATGTTTATTTTTGAACCATTCCATTGTAGATTTTGCTTTATGTTTTGGATCATTGTCTTGTTCGAAGACAAATCTCCGTCCCAGTCTCAGGTCTTTTGCAGACTCCATCTGGTTTTCTTCCAGAATGGTCCTGTATTTGGCTCCATCCATCTTCCCATCAATTTTAACCATCTTCCCTGTCCCTGCTGAAGAAAAGCAGGCCCAAACCATGATGCTGCCACCACCATGTTTGACAGTGGGGATGGTGTGTTCAGGGTGATGAGCTGTGTTGCTTTTACGCCAAATATAACGTTTTGCATTGTTGCCAAAAAGTTCAATTTTGGTTTCATCTGACCAGAGCACCTTCTTCCACATGTTTGGTGTGTCTCCCAGGTGGCTTGTGGCAAACTTTAAACGACACTTTTTATGGATATCTTTAAGAAATGGCTTTCTTCTTGCCACTCTTCCATAAAGGCCAGATTTGTGCAATATACGACTGATTGTTGTCCTATGGACAGAGTCTCCCACCTCAGCTGTAGATCTCTGCAGTTCATCCAGAGTGATCATGGGCCTCTTGGCTGCATCTCTGATCAGTCTTCTCCTTGTATGAGCTGAAAGTTTAGAGGGACGGCCAGGTCTTGGTAGATTTGCAGTGGTCTGATACTCCTTCCATTTCAATATTATCGCTTGCACAGTGCTCCTTGGGATGTTTAAAGCTTGGGAAATCTTTTTGCATCCAAATCCGGCTTTAAACTTCTTCACAACAGTATCTCGAACCTGCCTGGTGTGTTCCTTGTTCTTCATGATGCTCTCTGCGCTTTTAACGGACCTCTGAGACTATCACAGTGCAGGTGCATTTACAGTATACGGAGACTTGATTACACACAGGTGGATTGTATTTATCATCATTAGTCATTTAGGTCAACATTGGATCATTCAGAGATCCTCACTGAACTTCTGGATAGAGTTTGCTGCACTGAAAGTAAAGGGGCTGAATAATTTTGCACGCCCAATTTTTCAGTTTTTGATTTGTTAAAAAAGTTTGAAATATCCAATAAATGTTGTTCCACTTCATGATTGTGTCCCACTTGTTGTTGATTCTTCACAAAAAAATACAGTTTTATATCTTTATGTTTCAAGCCTGAAATGTGGCAAAAGGTCGCAAAGTTCAAGGGGGCTGAATACTTTCGCAAGGCACTGTAACAACAACATTCACAGTTATGCAAGTGAATTGACATATATTACCATGAAATAACAGTTAAAAGATCATCAAAACATAGACCTACATCAAAGCCAATTTAACAATGTTTTCAACTGTAGGTCCTAAGGTCCAAGACAGATTACAACATAGTTCAAACCAGAGCAACCAACAACAGTGACTGGATTGTTGAGGGCGCTAGCTCGGCTAGAGGGGTTGGAGCATCATGTCTACACCTCATAAAATGGAGCTCTAGTGACCCTCACTGGATTTAAATTGCACATCATCTCACAGGTGTTTCGCTTTCAGATGTTCTATCACTCATTTGCCCAAACGTCCATGCCTGATCATGTATCCAAGTAATCGACAGTGAAAGCCACCAAGTTCATTCTAGGAAAAACTAGAAATAGAAATTATAACCTCTCACCCCTCACTGCACTAGAATACCATCTACAACCAGTCTCTCCACGGATGCAGTCGGCACCCAAACATTTGCAGAAAGTCCATTCAATAAGAGAGGGCCTTATGTGAAATGTATCCATGATTTACTGTATGTAAAGTGTACACCTTATTATTGTCAAACTACCCTTTTCATCTTGAAACCCATATAGTTTGCAAATATAAACGTTCCTGGAAAAATTCAGAACGTTAAGCCACAATTAACTGGACTAATGCTGAATTGACCTCTTGAATATGTTTGCCATAAACAACTGAATTCAAACATTATCATTATCAGCATTATCATTAATATACTACCATTATTATTATTATTATTATTATTATTATTATTACAAGATTTGATAATCAAATTGGCCTATAAATCAAGAATGGTATAACATTACATACCTGGCTCTTATAGCCTATCGCGTAGCCTACGTGTCAAGTGCAGCGCATGGTTTGGTCCTCTTTTGGTCCCTAATTTTGTCAGAGAATGGTCAGGAGATATTCTTTGGTCACCTGTTACGGTAGACTAGCCTACAACTGAGTTTGCCAGCATCACTGATGCAGGCTAGCCTTTATGTGCTGCTTTAAAACGAAGTCCACTTTTATAGCCTGAGAATCGAGGCAACGCAATTGAGCGAATAGATTTCCAAGACAGACAAAAGCAGACCTCAATTGATCTAGCGCTGAAAACAAATACATTGTCATTGACGACACCCATTATTCATGTTTTTCTTAGAGGAAGAATAGCGATTTATATCCTAATTGCGCACATCAATTGCGCAAGCCATTGAGAGCACCTCGTGTCAATGTGCCTCCTGGAGAATGGAATAATTTCAGGGGTTCTTGAGACAACATTTTTGACTCACTCTAATCAATAGGTTGGCAATTTGGAATCGTTTCTTGTACTATTTCACTGTGATATTTGTACATGTTTAGCGATCTTCTAGGTCTAGGATATAAACCTAGGAAGCAGCAGTAGCCTAGGCTATGGAACCATATTCAACTGTAATAATATGGAACCATATTCAATTGTAATAATTTCATTCTAAATTGTTGTTTGTTTAGCAGTGCTTACCATTATTGCACCATACATAATGTAATATTGGGTGCCCGATGCTTTATTGTTGTGAAGCAACCTTCTTTATTGGGAAAGAGCACAATGATTATTCAAACGTCTGGAAGTCTATTGACTCGCCCAAACAACGAACAGAGTCCACTGTTGGAAAGTTATAGCTCCTTCAATATGTGAAAAGGCGGGGGAGATGTTTGAGGTGGGAAGTATAGCTGTCTCGAGAGCCTCCGTCACCGATAATTAGCGATCAATCACGAATTAGTTTAAAAGCTTGAGAAGAACACCGAGAGCACTATTAGATTGCAAAGATTCACTGCTCTTCGATAATTACTTGTTTTTTTAGAGGAATGGAACCGCATCAGCCTCTTTGGTGGCCTATCACTCCATAAATCAAGTGGAAATTTAAGGCAACAAACACATTATCCTACAGTGAATGAGACGTAGGTAGACCTATGGAAAACTGTTGCTTGCAAATGGAGTAAGGGCTTAATAAAAACGTTCTAGTCCTACTGCAACTAGTTCATTAATTCACGAGGATCCTTTTTTTTTAATTATTTTTTTTAAACAAGTATTATTTATTTTCTGATAATTAAGACCCGCCTGAAAGACATCTGTACAAAAACCCTAAGTCAATATCCTTAATGTACGATCAGTACTTCATACTTCAGCTGCCGGAGCTTCATTTAATGGATAGTGTCGTATGAGAAAATGCACTGGAATTAGAAAAGGTCTGTAGCCACCAAAACCTATTCACTACATTGTCCAAATAATATGGCATCTCCAACATATATTGTGAGGAAAAGCAAGATAAACGCAGCGCATGGACAACTAGCAGGTCATGGTAGATTGGATATACAAGCTACTATGACATTTGGCTCTTGTCATTATAAAGTGTGTGACATGATGGATAATCAACACAAAGTTACCTACTACATTTGAATTCATACATATGATAGTACCATTTTGTATATTGTCCCGGCGATAAGTGAACAAAAATATTAATCCTTTCATAAAAGCATGAAAATTGGTACAGGCCTGAATGAATACCGTTGCCATGACTCTATCTCAGTCACACCTTCTCAAAATCATTATTTGGGGTGTAGGCCAATGCGATAATCAACTTACAACATTTTCCTTTTTTTAAATATTGGTCAATGAATGGGCATAGTGTATTGTTGTGGAAGTTCCATAAAAACAACACTCATCCTGTATCCTGTCCAATACAAATGAGGTTTCAGGCAATAATAGAAGATAAACTGTGATGCATTTAATTGGGTCCCTCAGACATCCGTGAGGAATTCGTGTGGTTTAGAGCTTGGCATAAAACAAAAGGCTAACCAAATTAAGCAACATCAAACTAATGAGAGACTGGAATATAGCAATCACTGAGGATAGCTTAGGGAATAATACAGACAGCACAAACCAGCGGGGATAAGAGTTTCTTCAAAGTTGACATCTGCCCACGTAAACATTGGTATTACCAGAAACATGCAAAAATGTAGTTCTTCAGAGGCAGCGCAGGCCTACTCTTCCAGGCTGAGTTTGTGGAGATTAGAGTGTGCAGTAGTCTGGTAGGTCCCTGTAATTGGTTGTCAATGATGCCAAAGCCCGCAGCTACCTAAACTACCTCAGCTACCTCAACTACCTCAGCTACCTCAACTACCTCAGCTACCTCAGCTACCTCAGCCACAGAAAACAACTTGTCGGTGAGTTCACTACAGAGGCATTGAGTGGAGTTTTCCTTATTCAACATTGCGCAACTTTGTTTTTTTTAACCTTACTTCAACCCTTAACCCTAAAATGAACCAATCACATTTATTGCCTGAATTTAACTAATCCCATTTGTTTCTGCCCTCAAAACAGATGTGCCCTCAGAACAAAACGGAATAAGGAAAACTCCAATCGGCAATAGAGGCTGGACATTGACAATGATGTGAGACAGACGTACCACACTCACACAGGTTTGGGGGTCGACTGCCCTTTATCTGCATGCTAGACAGCGTTTTCAACTCAGGTCTCCTTCTGGCTCCAGGCAGGTGGCAGCTGGGTGAAGGTGGTGGTGGTGTTTGTGTTGGTGGACTGGAAGCTCTATTTGAAGGAGCTCAGGGAAGCTTGTTAGTTAACAGGCACAGTTGTAGCAGACCTTGACCAACTCCCATCTCCAAGGTGACCAGCCAAGGGGCAGGAGTCTACAATAAATCAAGTAGGCGAAACAAAAAGAGAAGCACAGCAAAGCAAGTTAAATCTTGCAACACTAAAAATACACCATTTCTAATAAAAAGTCACTGCAAACTCAAAATAATTCATAGACACACACAATAATTGCTGGTCTTCAATTCGGGGGGGAATGTACTACTGTAGATGGGGAATAGATGAAAAGGTATAGCCTGAACAACACTTTTGTTTTCACAAGAAGATTACTCAGACTGAACTGTACATTTACGTTGAATATCTACATAAGTATATCTAACTGAACCTTGAGATCAGTTTCTTCAATATTTTTGTTGTTGTTGTTGACCTAGTTGTAGATACAGTGCCTTGCGAAAGTATTCGGCCCCCTTGAACTTTGCGACCTTTTGCCACATTTCAGGCTTCAAACATAAAGATATAAAACTGTATTTTTTTGTGAAGAATCAACAACAAGTGGGACACAATCATGAAGTGGAACGACATTTATTGGATATTTCAAACTTTTTTAACAAATCAAAAACTGAAAAATTGGGCGTGCAAAATTATTCAGCCCCCTTAAGTTAATACTTTGTAGCGCCACCTTTTGCTGCGATTACAGCTGTAAGTCGCTTGGGGTATGTCTCTATCAGTTTTGCACATCAAGAGACTGAAATGTTTTCCAATTCCTCCTTGCAAAACAGCTCGAGCTCAGTGAGGTTGGATGGAGAGCATTTGTGAACAGCAGTTTTCAGTTCTTTCCACAGATTCTCGATTGGATTCAGGTCTGGACTTTGACTTGGCCATTCTAACACCTGGATATGTTTATTTTTGAACCATTCCATTGTAGATTTTGCTTTATGTTTTGGATCATTGTCTTGTTGGAAGACAAATCTCCATCCCAGTCTCAGGTCTTTTGCAGACTCCATCAGGTTTTCTTCCAGAATGGTCCTGTATTTGGCTCCATCCATCTTCCCATCAATTTTAACCATCTTCCCTGTCCCTGCTGAAGAAAAGCAGGCCCAAACCATGATGCTGCCACCACCATGTTTGACAGTGGGGATGGTGTGTTCAGCTGTGTTGCTTTTACGCCAAACATAACGTTTTGCATTGTTGCCAAAAAGTTCAATTTTGGTTTCATCTGACCAGAGCACCTTCTTCCACATGTTTGGTGTTTCTCCCAGGTGGCTTGTGGCAAACTTTAAATGGCACTTTTAATGGATATCTTTAAGAAATGGCTTCTTCTTGCCACTCTTCCATAAAGGCCAGATTTGTGCAATATACGACTGATTGTTGTCCTATGGACAGAGTCTCCCACCTCAGCTGTAGATCTCTGCAGTTCATCCAGAGTGATCATGGGCCTCTTGGCTGCATCTCTGATCAGTCTTCTCCTTGTATGAGCTGAAAGTATAGAGGTACGGCCAGGTCTTGGTAGATTTGCAGTGGTCTGATACTCCTTCCATTTCAATTTATCGCTTGCACAGTGCTCTTTGGGATGTTTCAAGCTTGGGAAATCTTTTTGTATCCAAATCCGGCTTTAAACTTCTTCACAACTGTATCTCGGACCTGCCTGGTGTGTTCCTTGTTCTTCATGATGCTCTCTGCGCTTTTAACGGACCTCTGAGACTATCACAGTGCAGGTGCATTTATACAGAGACTTGATTACACACAGGTGGGTTGTATTTATCATCATTAGTCATTTAGGTCAACATTGGATCATTCAGAGATCCTCACTGAACTTCTGGAGAGAGTTTGCTGCACTGAAGGTAAAGGGGCTGAATAATTTTGCACGCCCAATTTTTCAGTTTTTCATTTGTTAAAAAAGTTTGAAATATCCAATAAATGTCGTTCCACTTCATGATTGTGTCCCACTTACATACAGTTTTATATCTTTATGTTTAAAGCCTGAAATGTGGCAAAAGGTCTCAAAGTTCAAGGGGGCCGAATACTTTCGCAAGGCACTGTAGGTTTTCAACAAAGTTGTATATTCAGCAAAAAAAAAAAAAAATCATGCATCAATATGCATTTAAAATTCTGTCTGTCTGTCTGTCTGTCTGTCTGTCTGTCTGTCTGTCTGTCTGTCTGTCTGTCTGTCTGTCTGTCTGTCTGTCTGTCTGTCTGTCTGTCTGTCTGTCTGTCTTTCTTTCTGTCTTTCTTTCTTTCTGTCTGTCTGTCTCTCTGTAAGATTTAACGTAAACTTGTTTGTTTTTAGACGGTTGCAGAGTTTTTCTGCACTGCAGTAGTAGATGAGGCTTTTCTGAGTGGAGATTTTAGCCCTAGGAAATAAAAAGTCTGTTTACATCCAAGTGGGTCAATGCTTCACTTCTCTCATTTCCCAGTCTACTTTAGGTATTTTAGTAGAAGGCAATCATAGCACAGACAAGAAATCCAACTAATACATTTAATTTGGCCTCCAAATTTCAGGTCTGTTGGGGATGGGGGAGGACACATTACAGGAGAGTCCAGGCTAAATCAGGACAAGAGTGGCAGAGATCGAATATCCCCAGCTCGGATAAACCCGTTGGCCAGGATTTTTAAGCTGCTGCTGGTGCTGAGACAGTTTCTGAAACCAGAGCCCCAAAGCCCCAGGTGTATTTATACGCTGGAGTAAATAGGGGTGAGCAGGCCACCAAATATAATTACAAGTCTGTGCAACAATAACTCAACGTCAGAGGTCTCTTTGGGTTTCCTTTTGGGGTATAATTATACATAGATAAGTACTCAACGAGCGAGAAAGATGCTATTGATGGAAGGATGCTGTTTCTTTCCCAAAATATTCAAGAAGATGATTGATACACAATTGACTCTCATTCAAGTTTTATGCACATAATCAGAGGTATGATTTGGCTGTCAAATTTGTAGTCATCATAGAGTATGCCAGTATGAGGAAATTACGTGTACTGCGAGCATGCAGGGACCAACTGGCAAGTGTCTTCACTGACATTTTCAACCTCTTCCTGTCCGAGTCTGTAATACCAACATGTTTTAAGCAGATCACCATAGTCCCTGTGCCCAAGAACACTAAGGTAGCCAGCCTAAATGACTACCGACCCGTAGCGCTCACATCTATAGCTATAACGTGCTTTGAAAGGCTGGTCATGGCTCACATCAACACCATTATCCCAGAAATCCTAGACCCACCCCAATTTGCATACCGCCCTAACAGATCCACAGATGACGCAATCTCTATTGCACTCCACACTGCCCTTTCACACCTGGACAAAAGGAACACCTATGTGAGAATGCTGTTCATTGACTGCAGCTCAGCATTCAACACCATAGTACCCTCAAAGCTCATCAATAAGCTAAGGACCCTGGGACTAAACACCTCCCTCTGCAACTGGATCCTGGACTTCCTGATGGGCCGCCCCCAGGTGCTAAGGGTAGGTAACAACACATCCGCCACACTGATCCTCAACACGGGGGCCCCTCAAGGGTGCATGCTCAGACCCCTCCTGTACTCCCTGTTCACTTATGACTGCATGGCTCCAACACCATCATTAAGTTTGCCAATGACAACAGCGGTAGGCCTGATCACCGACAATGACGAGACAGCCTATAGGGAGGAGGTCAGAGACCTGGCCATGTGGTGCCAGGACAACGTGATCAAGACAAAGGAGATGATTGTGGACTACAGGAAAAAGAGGACAGAACATGCCCCCATTCTCATTGACGGGGCAGTGGTGGAGCAGATTGAGAGCTTCAAGTTCCTCTGTGTCCACATCACCAACAAACTAACATGGTCCAAGCACACCAAGACAGTCGTAAAGAGGGCACAACAAAACCTATTCCTTCTCAGGAGATTGAAAAGATTTAGCATGGGTCTTCAGATCCTCAAAAGGTTCTACAGCTTCACCTTTGAGAGCATCCTGACTGGTTGCATCACTGCCTGGTATGGCAACTGCTAAGGGCTGTGTTTCGTGTAGGCTAAATATGGCGTAATGTTTTGATATCCGTGTAAATCTCTCTAGGACAAGGTGACTTTTTTCAATATATTTGCCTGTATTTACCCCCCAAAATAAAATGCTAATCAAAAATGGCTATCAAAAAGAACTACAAATGCCATGATGATCTGAACAAGACAATACCTGAAGACAAAGGTGTCAGCTAGAGATGACATGCAGGAGCTTGCAGGGATTTGAAGTCTTGCATGATGTCTACTTTGAGTCTAGTATATTGATAAAAGTCACCTTTTCAGAGAGAGATTTGCATGGTTATCAAAACGTCACGCCAGGGTAAGCCTACACGAAATACAGCCCTTAATTTAAGTGTTTCTAAAATTCTCTATGGAATTTTTTTTTATTGGAGCCATTTACCTGTTTGACCACTAGGTTTTATGAGGTTTTATAGCCTACTTGTATGCATGATTATTTGTGTGGCAAGGTACGTTATCGGTGGTGCTGACATGCATGCATCATCATCATCAGGTGTGATAGGGTCACTTTGCCTGGTAAATCAGACTAACAGCAGAGTTCAGTCTGGTTTAGCCAGGCTTGGGTCGCTTAACCTGAGGATTTTGGCAATGAGGCCCTTTATCTACTTCCCCAGATTCAAATGAACTTGTCGATAACATTTTTATGTCTCTGCGTGCCTTTTGAAGGCAGTTGCTAACTAGCGCTAGAGCAATTGCTAACTAGAGTGATACCCATAGACTTCCAGTCATTGCACTTTCGCTAGTTAGCCTTGACTCATGAAACTACCTCTAATTTTCTCCCTAAGATATGTAGTCAATTCCAAAGGTCTTATACCTACACCTAGTGGCTAAACCATAATACTATTGAACAAGGTGTTGAAGGAGTTCTCGATCTAATAAAAGAAAAATAGATAACAATACAAAAATAAATGACCCAATTTGTTATTTATTTGATATGTATCTTCTACATATCTGAAACAGTGATCATGTCTGTATCATATAGAGGGGGGAATTCAGACCATTTTTGAATCAAAATAAAGAACACACTTCAGATATGCTCATATCTGAATAAACAAGTGGCAATCTTTTCAATCTTTTGCAAATCTTCGCCCAAATATAAAGAATATGTTTGACTTAACTTTTAGCATTTTGGTGAAAAACTTAAATTACTTAAATTAACGTTTATATACATTTGGAAATACAATATTTGAGACAATAAATGAACACAAATTGACACAGATGGCTTCCTCCTCAGTTTTCCAGAGTTTCCTCAACAGTGCATGTGGCTAACCTCTGATGTAGGCCTGCTTTGTTCCTCACTGACACCTTTATCACAAATTTCGTAATTGTACTTGTAAGTATTGTACTTGTAAGTATTGTACTTGTAAGTATTGTATTTGCATGCATCAATGGAAGAACAGCACCAGAGCATTGTTTTAGATCCTCATCAATAATAAATGCATTATTTGCAGAAAGATTAGATCAGATAGATTTAGATGAGGCTACACAAAGACTACACATTCAAGTTGACATAATGAGCAGTGAACCTCCCTCTGATTTCACCACTGAGACGTCAAGAGAAATCAGGTTCAATCTTCAGAGGCACTCACAACAATTTTCACGACCCAATGAAACGCAAATACTGTATTAGGTCACAATGAAAACTGCACCTGAGAAAAACGTATTTTCCTACCACAGGACAGGTCTTTTTAATAAGATTTGATAAAAGCTCTTCAATTGTTAAGTATCTGAATAAAATATAAATAAACTGGAAGACTGAAAGATATTTTCTAGTGCAGTGCTCGACAACTATTCTGCCGCAAGACCTTACATTGTGTAAAATAAACACATACAGTATAGGTTCCTAACGTCTGGTTATTAGACCAGTGACCTGTGATTGTCAATAGTGCATTTTGTCCCATCGAGACTGTTTCAAACAAACCGGGTGAAAAGCCGCCCAGTGGAAAACATTTGGCCCATGCCGTCTTAATGACCTCATTTCCTGGTTGTAAACTGTTTTTCTGGTTGTGAAGAAGTCATAAAACCAGATTTTCAACTGGCCTCAGTTACAACCATGTAAAGATGCAGTTTGTATGACGAGATCATGATGTCAAAGTAAATCCTTCATATGTTGGTTGCTATCTGGTCACATAACAACCAGGCAGACAGCTTTTTCTGGTTACCTTCGTTAACAAAATGTTTTTTTATACAACCAGCATACAACGTGACCATAAAGTCATAAACCATGTCATACTGACCACATTGCAAGAGATCATGAGTTTTGCATGTTTTCTCCCACAATGAGTTAAACTTTATACACACAGAAACACAGATTCCACACCGGGAAACATCCGAGACATGACTTGCGGCTACAATCAAGGGCTTTTGAGGATAACATCTGCAAGCGGGACTAGGGATACAATTGCTTTTCGAAACACAAACTACTCTGTTCGTTTTTTTAGGTCAATGTTCTCAACCTTGTGACTTCCTTCTGGCACGCTGTTGATGATATAATATGTAATGGTTCATGTGCTTAGCCTCCACGATCAACCAGGCCGAGACTTAGCCCTGCCCTCTCCACTCTCACTAACAACAATACTGTCAAATTAGAAATGTCAACAATACTGTCAAATGACAATATGTACAGTACAGTACATCCAGGCCCAACCACCCATTGACTCTGGTGGGGTCTTTCAGTGCTGTTTGACCAGAAACTACATCCTCGGGATGGGGCTGAGCAAGTCTGCTCTAAACAGAAGCGGATGTCATTCCTGGAAAAGGGTTTCCCTCCAGTTGAAGCTGTGGTTGGGTCCATGTGTGAGGGGCAGGATGGGTGGGTCCACCAGCTGCCAGACCCCCGTGTCACTCTGCTCCTCGCACGTACAGAAACCCAGGTAGGGGATCTACAGGAGGGAAAGAGGCTCTCGTCAGCCGCAATAAAGGCAGAATGAAAGTTAGGAAGTGGGGTGGAAAGGCAGAGGGGGAGAAAGAGAGAGAGAGAGAGGCAGACAAAGAGAGAGACAGACAGACAGAAACACAGATACAGAGAGATAGGCACAGAGTGAAAGTAAGAGTGAAAAAGAGTGAGGGGGAAGACACAATGAGATCAAAATAAAATATCACATTGAGCGAGTAAAATAAACTTCAGCTGACCTTCCTGACTACTTGGATGAAGTCCTTGGAGGTCTGGGGGCTGCGGCCCTGGAGCTGTCGGGTGCAGGCCTCCAGAGAGGAAGCATGGGCCACAATCAGTATGTTGTTTCCTACAGAGTGAGAGATGAGGAGATGAGGGAAGGGAAGATCAACACGGACCAGATGAATCCCAATGTCCATCCCACACAAGATGTTTCTGTATCACATCTGGGATTCAAATTGTATTGGTTTGCTTTCAAATGCCACGAGCATTTGATTGAGCCTGTCTAGCGTGGAGTGGGAGATGAACAGGATTTGCACTTTTGGGACTATTCCATTGATTCCATTGCCCCAGGCAAGCTCAATCGAGCACAGCTAAAGGATTTGAAAGATAGGTACTAATTGAATGCAGGACTGTTTTTTTTATACACATCCCATCCAAAGCCACAGAAGTGACTGAAACCTGCATCATAATTACCCATGTTTTTGCAGTCAGACAGAATGTCTTTGGTCACTTGGTAGCTCCGGCTCACGTACGTGTCATAGGACTCCGACACGCTAAGTTTGCATATTGGGATGAGAGGTCTGTGGGAAGAAGGAGTGAGAACATGAAAAGGCCCCGGCCCCGTCCAGCAACAACCCTTAGCCCCTACCTTTACCACTTCATGTACGTAGGTCAGAAGGAATTAAATAAGCATAGGCAACATGGTAGTAGCTCCATCATTTTCTTTGATAGGCTTAATGGAATGTTAACCATATTATTTGTACATATCTGGTTGTCTTTATACCTGTGCCTAGGCCCAAGGTTAAAGGGACTAGGGGTTGTTTCTGGATGGAGCCTAAATCTGCGTTTACACATGGAAGCGGCATCGCGCGGTGAAACATCGGCCATTCATCTTCAATGGAAGGAAAGCGAGAGAAGCGGAGAGTTGGCGAGGGACCGTTGAGCGATGCGAGCATGGGCGGGGAAGCTGAAAAGGGCAGGGCTAAAGCTGGGGAAAGCAGAATTTTCATTAAATCCTCCGTGATATGGTGAAGCGACTGACCAATCGATTCTCACCATAGCTTCCAAACCCTACTGGATTGGCTGACAATGGCTGTTAATACGTAGCACAACCCAGCTTGCTTGCTAGCTTGTTAGCACGAGGGCGAGGCTAGCGTGGCTAGGCAAGTGCCGCTTGTATAGTGTAAAAGGCCAGTAAGAGTACAGTATGGAGGTGAACCAGGAAACAGTCTTGCCTGTATCACCTGTATGTTGTGTCAACACTGAAGTGGGATGCAGCCAGGTCTGTGGGAAGGATCCAGGCAGGAAGAGAGCTCCCAGAGACCCACTTGGTCCATTCAAATAGCCCTGGCTCCACTCTGATCTTCAGCTTGCCATCCTGCTGCAGACCTGCAAGGGGAGACAGAGAGGCGCATTAGCAAAAGAGCAAGACTGCAGCCTCTGCTGCACACACCAGCCCTGTCCAAAAACAACCCCTAGTCCCCTAGCCACTTACGTAGATCTGAAATTATTGGATTGAGATAAGCAATTTGGAGACAATTTCACTTAGTCTATGACAACATTTCAACCACTAAAGGGGCAATCCACAGTTAAAACAATAACAAAGCGTCCTCCCTGCCACTGTTTCGGGATGGGGCTGGAGAAATCTAATTCACAGACAGAGCTATGGATGCAAGAACTGACCACCCATGATATCAAATGATAGTTTTAACTATGTTTGTAGGCTATATAGTGTATTCTTAAATGGTTCTGATGGAGTACAACAGTTGCTAAACCTGTGAAGCATTTATAAATTAGATTGTTCAAGAATCAATGGGTACATATAATTCATTTGTAAATTAAATTGTTCTCGAATCAATGGGTACATATCATTAATTTATAAGCCCCAAAATGGATATAGAAACTGCAGATCGCCCTTTAAAGTCTTCATCAGGGATTAACATAATTGATAAGGCTGTTTATCCTAAGCAGGATTTGTGGTGGCAAGTAACTACATGCTGGTTACCTTTGAGGATGTTCTGAGCAGTCTGGACACAGCGCAGAGAAGGCGAACAGTACACAAAGTCTATCACTGTGTTGCTCTCCAACAACGCCTGACCTGCAACACAGACAGACAGATAGACAGAGGAATAGATTGTTATCACACTGTAATGAAACATTAAACATGGAATTGGGCAGATAACATATGTTTTGACAACCACCTACCCACGATTTGTGCTTGTGTGGAACCAAACACAGTGATGGGGGTGTCCATGTCGTAATCTCGGTGTCCTCCATTCCACATGGGCAGGCTGACTGGCATGTTCAGGTTAGTGCGCACATATCTACCTGTAGAACAGAACACCACAACCCAGCACACTGCTGTTATGGTTTCAAAATCTACAAACTATACTGCCGTTTTATCTATCCAATCAAAACATCAGATTCATCCAACTCAAATTGTATGACTCCTTCGAAAGCACACTTGCTTTTAGGATTGATGCGCAATGTCTAATATTAAAGAAGTCTCGAGGTATTGCTCGCCTGAGATAGAGTACCTTATGATAAGCTGTAGACCACACTATCTACCAAGAGAGTTCTAATCTATATTATTCGTAGCCGTCTATTTACCACCACAGACTGATGCTGGCACTAAGACCGCACTCAGCCAACTCTATAAGGCCATAAGCAAACAAGAAAATGCTCATCCAGAAGCGGCGCTCCTAGTGGCCGGGGACTTTAATGCAGGCAAACTTTGAGAGCTGCATTGAGGAGTATACCACCTCCGTCATCGGCTTCATCAATAAGCGTATCGAAGGACGTCTTTCCCCACAGTGACCGTACGTACATATCCTAACCAGAAGCCATGGCTTACAGGCAATATCCGCATCGAGCTAAAGGCTAGAGCTGCCGCTTTCAAGGAGCGGGACACTAATCCGGATATTATCCGCTATGCCCTCAGAAGAACCATCAAACAAGCAAAGCGTCAATACAGGATTAAGACTGAATCTTACTACACCGGCTCTGACGCTTGTCGGATGAGGCAGGGCTGTGAAAACTATTATGGACTACAAAGGACCCAGACGCGAGCTGCCCACTAAAGCGAGCCTACCAGACGAGCTAAATGCCTTTTATGCTCGCTTCGAGGCAAGCAACACTGAAGCATGCACGAGAGCACCAGCTGTTCTGGATGACTGTGTGATAACGCTCTTGATAGCCGATGTGAGCAAGACCTTTAAACAGGTCAACACTCACAAAGCCACGGGACCAGACGGATTACCAGGACGTGTACTCAAAGCATGCGCGGACTAACTGGCAAGTGTCTTCACTGGTATTTTCAACCTCTCCCTGACCGAGTCTGTAATACCAACATGTTTCAAGCAGACCACCATAGTCCCTGTGCCCAAGGAAGCGAAGGTAACCTGCCTAAATGATTACCGCCCCATAGCACTCATGTCGGTAGCCATGAACTACTTTGAAAGGCTGGTCATGGCTCACATCAACAGCATCCTCATGGATACCCTAGACCCACTCCAATTCGCATATGACCCCAACAGATCCACAGATGACGCAATCTCAATAGCACTCCACACTGCCCTTTCCCACCTGGACAAAAGGAACACCTATGTGAGAATGCTGTTCATTGACTACAGCTCAGCGTTCAACACCATAGTGCCCACAAAGCTCATCACTAAGCTAAGGACACTGGGACTAAACTCCTCCCTCTGGATCTTGGACTTCCTGACGGGCCGCCCCCAGGTGGTAAGGGTAGGCAACAACATGTCTGCCACACTGATCCTCAACACCGGGATCCCTCAGGGGTGTGTACTCAGTCCCCTCATGTACTCCCTGTTCACACAGAACTGTTTAGCCAAACACAACTCCAACACCATTATTAAGTTTGCTGATGACACAACAGTGGTAGGCCTGATCACCGACAATGGAGAGACAGCCTATAGGGGGGAGGTCAGTGAACTGGCTAGACAACAACCTCTCCCTCAATGTGATCAAGACAAAGGAGCTGATCATGGACTACAGGAAAAGGCAGGCAGAACAGGCCCCCAATAACATTGATGGGGTTGTAATGGAGCGGTCGAGAGTTTTAAGTTCCTTGGTGTCCACATCACCAACAAACTATCATGGTCCAAACACACCAAGACAGTTATGAATACGGCACGACAAAACCTTTTTCCCCCCAGGAGACTATTATACTGTATATGCATAGTCACTTCACTCCTACATGTATAAATGACCTCAACTAACCTGTACCCCAGCACACTGACTTGGTACCGGTACCCCCTGTATATAGCCTCGTTACTGTTATGTTATTGTGTTACTTTTAATAATTTTTTATGTTTTACTTTAGTTTATTTGGTAAATATTTTCTTAACTCTTTCTGAACTGCACTGTTGGTTAAGGGCTTGTACTGTAAGTAAGCATTTCACGGTAAGGTCTACACTTGTTGTATCCGGCACATGTGACAAATAAAGTTTTATTTGATTCGATTTGACTCTGCTCACCTTTGGAGTCAGAGCACAGTGAAAGCCACTGTTTCCCAAACACCACATCCATCCGCTCACCGTGCCGACAGACAAACAGGGTCCGCTTGGGCAGCTGAGAGGGATTGCTACCGACCCGAAGCACCTAAGAAACAATACAGTGAATTGGGGCATCAAATCCAAAACATTTCTCAACATTTTCAAGAATTGATCAGTACACCAGAAAAACAGCTTTTGTATTGGCGTTTGTGTTTTTATATTAGTTTTTATTTACATTAGTTTGTATTTTGTTATTTGAAGTTTTAATTTAGTTATAGTTGTATACAAATATTTATATTTTTATATTATTTAGTTTCAGTTTTAGGGGCGGCAGGTAGTCTAGGGTTAGAGTGTTGGGCCAGTAACTAAAAGGTTGCTAAATCGAATTCCCGAGCTAACAAGGTAAAAATCTGTCGTTCTGTCCCTGAACAAGGCAGTTAACCTTGTTCCTAGGCCGTCAGTGTAAATAAGAATATGTTCTTATTAACTGACTTGCATAGTTAAATAAAGGCTAAATAAATAAATAAATAAATGTTTTGGTGTTAGGGACAGAAAGCATGCGTTGGAGGCTAGGAGCCATTGGTGTTGTATAATGTTTTGGGGATGTCATTTCTCGCAACTGAGGGCAGTAGTACAGTCGTGGCCAAAAGTTGAGAATGACACAAATATTAATTTCCACAAAGTTTGCTGCTTCAGTGTCTTTAGATACTTTTGTCAGATGTTACTATGAAATACTGAAGTATAATTACAAGTGTTTCAGTGTCAAAGGCTTTCATTGACAATTACATGATGTTGATGCAAAGAGTCAATATTTGCAGTGTTGACCTTTCTTTTTCAAGACCTCTGCAATCTACCCTGGCATGCTGTCAATGAACTTCTGGGCCATATCCTGACTGATGGCAGCCCATTCTTGCATAATCAATGCTTGCAGTTTGTCAGAATTTGTGGGTTTTTGTTTGTCCACCCACCTCTTGAGGATTGACCACAAGTTCTCAATGGGATTAAGGTCTGGGGAGTTTCTGGCCATGGACCAAAAATATCAATGTTTTGTTCCCCGAACCACTTAGTTATCACTTTTGCCTAATGGCAAGGTGCTCCATCATGCTGGAAAAGGCATTGTTCATCACCAAACTGTTCCTGGATGGTTGGAAGAAGTTGCTCTCGGAGGATGTGTTGGTACCATTCTTTATTCATGGCTATGTTCTTAGGCAACATTGTGAGTGAGCCCACTACCTTGGCTGAGAAGCAACCCCACACATGAATGGTCTCAGGATGCTTTACTGTTGGCATGACACAGGACTGATGGTAGCGCTCACCTTGTCTTCTCCGAACAAGCTTTTTTCCGGATGCCCCAAAAAGGGGATTCATCAGAGAAAATGACTTTACCCAAGTCCTCAGCAGTCCAATCCCTGTACCTTTTGCAGAATATCAGTCTGTCCCTGATGTTTTTAATGGAGAGAAGTGGCTTCTTTGCTGCCCTTCTTGACACCAGGCCATCCTCCAAAAGTCTTTGCCTCACTGTGCATGCAGATGCACTCACACATGCCTGCTGCCATTCCTGAGCAAGCTCTGTACTGGTGGTGCCCCAATCCCACAGCTGAATCAACTTTAGGAGTCAGTCCTGGCGCTTGCTGGACTTTCTTGGGCGCCCTGAAGTCTTCTTCACAACAATTTAACCGCTCTCCTTGAAGTTCTTGATGATCCGATAAATGATTGATTTAGGTGCAATCTTACTGGCAGCAATATCCTTGCCTGTGAAGCCTTTTTTTGTAAAGCAATGATGACGGCACGTATTTCCTTGCAGTTAACCATGATTGACAGAGGAAGAACAATGATTCCAAGCACCACCCTCTTTTTGAAGCTTCCAGCCTGTTATTGAAACTCAATCAGCATGACAGAGTGATCTCCAGCCTTGTCCTCGTCAACACTAACACCCGTGTTAACAAGTGAATCACGGACATGATGTCAGCTGGTCCTTTTGTGGCGGAGCTGAAATGCAGTGGAAATGTTTTTTGGGGATTCTGTTCATTTGCATGACAAAGAGGAACTTTGCAATTAATTGCAATTCATCTGATCACTCTTCATAACATTCTGGAGTATATGCAAATTGCCATGTATGGCCACGACTGTACATACATTCTAAAGTCAATCTCAATGAGACTTGGATTTAATATGAATAGCGCAAAGACTGGTGCAAAAAAATATGGTGGAAGGATTTGTTTTTGTTTTCATTTACTATGATAACCTTGATTTGAAGTCATTCTTCAAGAATAATAAGAATCCTGCTGCATATCATAACCAGGACCAGGAATTTTTCCTGATCAGGATTAGACGCTAGGCACTAGTTATCCTGGTTAGGAAAAGCTGTATGGTTTAGTTAAAGAAACGTATTTATTTTCTTTGGAAAAAGTGCCAGTACCTGCATGGGATGACAGATGAGGCTCGAAGTGGGTGTGTCCCCAGGGCTTGCGTTGTCGAGGCGACGGCTGTCCAGCAGCCCATCGAACAGGCCCCTTTCCCTGCTCTCTTTGTCGGAGGTGGCGGAGCAATTGAAGAAGGAGTGTGATCTGCACAGGGTAGAAGACAAGAGTTTACACACATACTCACTACTACTCATTCATCACTACTGACTACTGAGCAGAACTCTCCATGCTCTTTTACAGTGTTCTGGCCCTGGGTACGGGTCAATTCCAATTCAAGATGCAAACAGTTCCTTCTGGATTGACTGAATTGAAATGGAATTGACCCCTGCCCCTATGTTCTGGACCCAGGACTGTAAAGTAAGAAGTAAGAAGCACGCCAGGGGTGTAAGTAAGAAGCACATTCTGAGGGCTCACCCATGGAAGACCCAGGTGTCACACTCGTCTGCCCGGCTGACGTAGTTCTCAGGTAATAGGCCGGACAGCCCCGTGGCCAGGGAGGACCCGTAGACCCAGCCCTCGCTGGTGTTTTTCTGCTCCAAGGGAGACGTGAAGACAAAGTCACCCAGGACCAGCTCCAGCTCGTCCTCATTCTGAGGGGCGTAGGGATACATCACGCGCAGCGTCTGCAACAGAGGGAGGGAAGGACACAGCTTGAGCACACCAGCGCTGTATCTAACACCAGAATACAGTACAATGCAAGGCTATAGGTCTAAATGGGCAAGCTCGTAAAGGGCCACTGTGACATTTACAGCTGTTTCTAAATGAATTATACTGTATATTCCCATTGATTCTTGAAGAATATCAATTATTATAAATGGCTCATGAGCTTGTCTTGTAGAAGGTACAAGGTCCATATCATGAAGTTGATTAGTAGAAAGTACAAGAGTAGTATTGGATGTGAAATGAAAACAAAGTGTTATTATTACCTCATGATTGGCAAACCGAATGTCCCGGGAGAAAAGGACAGCCAGCCAATCACAGCCTAGCTTCACCTCGATTCCCTTGGCCAGCTTTTCCAGGGAAGTCAGGTGATTGGTGGGGAAGTAGTAGGCTAACGTCACATGGAGCTGCTTCTTATGGGGCTCTAAATGGACATCTGAGACAGAGGGAGGAGCACGAGTGAATAAAGGTAAAGAATATAAAGAAAGCCATTTCTGTAGGGCAAACTACTACGGTGGAAATCTAGCTCAGCAAATCATAGAACTACAGACTTGAGCAAAATGTCCCCATATTTTCCAAGCAATCTTTTTTGACGTGTTGTAATCCACCATGCACAATTTGAAATCAAGCTCCAATCTGCCGGTGCTTTATGGTGAGGATAATCTCTTTAGGATTAAGCATTACAGTCAGGGCCGGCGCCAGAACGAATCAGTTGGACAAGCATTTGATTTTTATTCACGGGCACATCCTGTGTGCTTGCGGGCAAACACATTTTGTTAATGGGTGTTATGATAAAGACCATACACTCTTAGAAAAAAAGGTGCTATCTAGAACACAGAAGGGTTCTTTCGCTGTACCCATAGGAGAACCACTTGAAGAACAATTTTTGGTTCCAGGTAGAACCCCTTTGGTTTCAATGTAGAACCCTTTCCACAGAGGGTTCTACATGGAACCCAAAAGGGTTTTACCAGCAACCAAAAATGGTTCTCCTATGGGCTGAAGAACCGTTTTGGAACCATTTTTTCTAAGAGTGTAGGCAGCTCGTGAGTTTCAAGTTTGGGGAAGCTTACAATTTATCCTACCATTTCAACCTATCTGCGTGCCATATGACTATAGGCCAATGCAGCAGTAGGCCTATAACGTCCATCATCACCTAAATAAAATACATAGGACTAAAGCCGCAAAAAAAAAAAGTGGAAAATATCCTGATGAAAATTCTGGTTCTTTCAATCACATTAATATCTCTGCCTCCCTTTCTATCTGTCTTGACTTGAGCTATCGCTAGCAAAATGTAACATTGTACCAACTCGGCAGGTTGGCGTACTCAGACGCGAACGCTCCCTTCATGTTGTCAGGACAGAGAAACCACACACATGCTCATTGCTCACATGGAGCACTCCAAACAAAAAAAATGGACAAAACTCCTAAACGATGGTTATTTATGAAATAAACCAAATCGTGTTTCTCACAAGTGTAGCAGGTTGCGAACTCTGCAAACAACGTTTCCACTCCGAGAATGAGAATGGTAAATTACTGTAATACATGCATTAACCGAAATGAATGTAACTAAATGACAGAGATGAACGGTACATTTCCTAGGACTACTGGTTACATATGTAATGTTGAATTGACAAAAAGAAACAATCAAAGGTCAAACAATTCACACAATGAAACAATGACTGTGCAAGATTTGGCGGGAGACACCGGAGAACATTCTGGAGTGCTGAGTGCATGTATTCTGGAGAGAGACGCCCATATCTTTGCCACACACCCAGCCCCTTCTTCTAGTCTCAACATTTTATACTCAAGACACATTATCTTCACACATTTTAGATGCTTTTCACTGACAGCCGCAACGCAATAATCAGCGAGGCCTATTGCCACGCGCTCTGCCCAAATTGCTGCCTACCCCAATAGGAATAGGCCTATACACTTGTGATTTGAAACAATCCACAGCAAAAGAAGAATATAAGAATATAATGATCCTCTGTGGCCAAGTCAAGCTCTCTGGTAAAGTATTTTTGAATGATTTTATTTAGACAGGAGTAATTATATCATTTTTACGTTAGGGGAAGCCAGCCTCCGAACAGTGCACTGTGCACCCGCCAACTTTCCTTTCTAATGTTCAAGTGGCTGAAATCAAGTGGCTGAAACCATCTCGTATATAATGACGAGATGCTCATGTCTCCGCCCTAACAATGTGAGTCGTTGTCCCAAAGGCCAGAATGCAGGGGACAAGTTTAGGTCTGCATGTAAACGCAATGGGCTTATTCAGGACAGATTTGCGGGAGAGCAAGCCCTCTCACTTCGCCTCTTCCTCTCTGCTGAAACTAGCGAGCGAAACAGCACCCCTCTGTCTTACTATATGTAGCCCGTGTATCTGATGCTGTCTGGCCAGAAAAAGTATGACATGCCATACCCATTTTGTCTAGACAGCATCAGATACATGGTCCACACATACAGAGACAGAGACGAGCTGTTTCACTTGCTCAGATGCTTAATCTGAGATTGATGTGTCTTTCTTTCTCTGCGTGTCTCAGTCAAATCAGTCGGTTGGGCCAGGCCACCTAGGGCCCGCCAATAAATTCAGCCCTGATTACAGTCATCCCTTACCAGCTTAAAATATGTAATTTTCTGACCAAAGCGTGTGCCTGTAAAAAGGCAACGTGTGTATGCTTGTGTGTGTGTCTGGCGTGCTTGCGTGCGTGGGTGTGTGTCCATATGTCACAGGTAGAGATAGTTCCTACCTGCTTTTCTGGCAGCCTCGGAAGCAAAGTCAGCAGCAAACTGCTTGAGGACATCTGCGATCTGCTCCTCGACGAAGAGGCCTATGAAGTTGAAGGAGGTGTAGAGCTCCAGGGGCAGAGGGCTAGGGAAACGACCCCTCCATTGGCCGACCGTGGCTTGCAGGGCCTCCAACAGGGCATCCACCTTCTTGTCTGCACACTGCGGGACAGGGTAGAGTCTGAGTACCACACAAACACTGAGTCTTACATTAACATTTAGGGCCAGTTTTCCAGACACAGATTAGTCCTAGTCCGTGGACTTGTGCTCAATGGAGAATCACCATTAAAAGCATGTTTTAGTCCAGGACTAGGCTTAATCTGTATCTGAGAAACTGGCCCTTACTAGACAGATGTTACAGTCTCTTGACCTCAACGGGACTTCCTGGATAATTGCACACTTAGAAAAAAGGGTTCCAAAAGGGTTTTTCGGCTGTCCCCATAGAATAACTATTTTTGGTTACAGGTGGAACTTTTTTAGGTTCTACATGAAACCAAAAAGTGTTTTTCAAAGGCTTCACCTATTGGGACAGTCAAAGAACACCTTCAGCACCTTTTCTTCATAAGTCTTAAGTAATATAATTACAATACTTCATGGTTAGCTGAATTCGAGGGAGAAGCATTCATGTGTTGATGTATGACGTGAGGCGTGTCATTTCCCCCTGGGCTCACCATGAAGAACTGGCAGAGCGTGATGTGGGGGAAGATGTTGTGGGCCTTGTTCTTGCCGCAGGAGACGCGGGACTGCTGCCAGAAGTGATGAAGCTGATTCTGCAGGGGTCCACTGGGGCGCAGGTACAGGACATACTCTCTGGGCAACGGGTCATCCAGGAAGGGGTCATCCACATGGGAGAACAGCCTGAGGAAGAGCAGGAGAAGAAGAAGAGGAGGAGGAGGCTTATCAACGACTGAGGTAGAAGATGTGTGTGTGTGTGGGGGGGGGGGGGGGCTCCAATGCAGCTGTTTTGATCTCAATATGAAATCATTTCTGGGTAACAATTAAGTACCTTACTGTGATTGTTTCCATTTAAAATGGTCAAAAATAAACAAAAAAATTGCTTCTTAGAAAATAGTCATTTCTCAAGCAAGAACTTAGCTAGGACTGTCTGGACGTGGTCTGAGTAGGAAACTGAAAAACTAGCTGTTATTGAAAAATAGGTTTGGAACTCTCTTTCTTATTGGTCTATTAACTAATTTACCATCTGGTGATGTCACCAGGCAGGCCAAAACTCTATCCCACCAAAACATGTTGAAACTTTAGACGGTCTTTTCAAACAGCTCTTACACTAAAATGGCATCCTTATACTTTTCACAATTTCACAGTATTATTCCAACCTCATAGTGTGGAAATATATATAAAACCCAGGAAATGTTGACTGCACATTTAAAGAATTGTAGTCATTCACACATATGCAGCACAGCAGAGGGCGGCATAACACACATGGTTAATCTCTGGGAGTGTGTGTTTTTATACCTGTGCATGTGTGTGTTAGAACTCACCAGTCACATGCTGCCTGTACACTCCTGCCTCCTGTTGATACTAGTGCCTTCAATCTGCAAAGACAGAAAACAGTGATGGCTACAATGCTTCCTTTTGAAGGCACAAAGTCAGAGTTCACCATCTCTGTTCCCTATTTGTCTGAGATAAGTGACCCAGGCTGCGTCCCAAATGGCAACCTATTGCCTATTGGGCCCCCGTCAAAAGTAGTGCACAATATAGGGAAAAGGCTCCCATCTGGGAGGCACAGATTCACACAGTTGTAAGAAGCACTACTGAGGCAGAGTTCATACACTGTATCTTTAGTCATGTGGAGCATGGTTCAGCAGGAGTAACACAGCCTTTATTATAAACAGCGGAGCCTGATACAGTGGACAGTTATGCTAAGGTCATCATATCGTTTCAATAAGACACGCCAGAGGGAAGTGTGGAGGAGATTCCTTCGATACAGTATGAGTATGAATAAAACATAAAGGTGTGAAGTGAACAACCCACCGCATATAATTTCCACTAAGCCATTTCAAATGTCAAAACCAATTCAATCCATGAAAATAGACACACATGCTAAGTCACTCTCCAAAATAGCAGACAACCTGGAGGCCTGGTTAACAAGCAGTGGAGGGAGCATGCTGATCCTTATTAGGCCATCAAAACCTAATTGCAAACTATTTAAGGAAAGGAAAAAAACTTGGAAACTGCTAATGCGATTCACCTCTCTGGGGACTATAGTCTCCATGGCATCTACAGCGGTGGAAACCAAGACCGCACCTAGTACCGAGACCTAGGGGACACCAGTAGGGCAGAGACAGACCCTCTCCAATGTAAATGTAGATGTTTGGTTTGGACAAGGCCTCTTGGCCTTCCTTACCTTTTGGCTCACTTATTAAAAGTACAAATACAATGTTGATCCAGTTTAACTTACTTGTGTATCCGCAAACACGTGCTGACGCAATAGAGTCAAAAGGTATTAACCAACCAGTTTAACATTTGAGCTCCACCAGATACCCAAGTCAATCTGTGGAAAAGGGTAGTACAGATCCTTAATGGTATATCTACCGTAAGAATGTAGGACATATTTCAACTTTCACCCAGGCCCTTCAACAGTACTAGTTTAAACTTGACAATACTAGGATTGTGTGAAGATGTAATGTTGCGGACAGGGAGTGTCCACAGGAGATTGATTTCATGCATTACATCAGCCAAACATACAGTGGGGCAAAAAGTATTTAGTCAGCCACCAATTGTGCAAGTTCTCCCACTTAAAAAGATGAGAGAGGCCTGTAATTTTCATCATAGGTACACTTCAACTATGACAGACAAAATTAGAAAAAAAATCCAGAAAATCACATTGTAGGATTTTTATGAATTTATTTGCAAATTATGGTGGAAAATAAGTATTTGGTCAATAACAAAAGTTTATCTCAATACTTTGTTATATACCCTTTGTTTTGCAATGACAGAGGTCAAACGTTTTCTGTAAGTCTTCACAAGGTTTTCACACACTGCTGGTATTTTGGCCCATTCCTCCATGCAGATCTCCTCTAGAGTAGTGATGTTTTGGGGCTGTTGCTGGGCAACACGGACTTTCAACTCCCCCCAAAGATTTTCTATGGGGTTGAGATCTGAAGACTGGCTAGGCCATTCCAGGACCTTGAAATGCTTCTTACAAAGCCACTCCTTCGTTGCTCGGGCGGTGTGTTTGGGATCATTGTCATGCTGAAAGACCCAGCCACGTTTCATCTTCAATGCCCTTGCTGATGGAAGGAGGTTTTCACTCAAAATCTCACAATACATGGCCCCATTCATTCTTTCCTTTACACGGATCCGTCGTCCTGGTCCCTTTGCAGAAAAACAGCCCCAAAGCATGATGTTTCCACCCCCATGCTTCACAGTAGGTATGGTGTTCTTTGGATGCAACTCAGCATTCTTTGTCCTCCAAACACGACGAGTTGAGTTTTTACCAAAAAGCTATATTTTTGTTTCATCTGACCATATGACAGTCTCCCAATCTTCTTCTGGATCATCCAAATGCTCTCTAGCAAACTTCAGACGGGCCTGGACATGTACTGGCTTAAGCAGGGGGACACGTCTGGCACTGCAGGATTTGTGTCCCTGGCGGCGTAGTGTGTTACTGATGGTAGGCTTTGTTACTTTGGTCCCAGCTCTCTGCAGGTCATTCACTAGGTGTGGTTCACTTGTGATCATTTTGACCCCACGGGGTGAGATCTTGTGTGGAGCCCCAGATCGAGGGAGATTATCAGTGGTCTTGTATGTCTTCCATTTCCTAATAATTGCTCCCACAGTTGATTTCTTCAAACCAAGCTGCTTACCTATTGCAGATTCAGTCTTCCCAGCCTGGTGCAGGTCTACAATTTTGTTTCTGGTGTCCTTTGACAGCTCTTTGGTCTTGGCCATAGTGGAGTTTGGAGTGTGACTGTTTGAGGTTGTAGACAGGTGTCTTTTATACTGATAACAAGTTCAAACACGTGCCATTAATACAGGTAACGAGTGGAGGACAGAGGAGCCTCTTAAAGAAGAAGTTACAGGTCTGTGAGAGCCAGAAATCTTGCTTGTTTGTAGGTGACCAAATACTTATTTTCCACCATAATTTGCAAATAAATTCATAAAACATCTTACAATGTGATTTTCTGGATTTTTTTTCTCATTTTGTATGTCATAGTTGAAGTGTACCTATGATGAAAATTACAGGCCTCTCTCATCTTTTTAAGTGGGAGAACTTGCACAATTGGTGGCTGACTAAATACTTTTTTGCCCCACTGTATGAGGCCACAGGGGAACAGCTACATAGGAACAACAAACACTCTACCCTCACACAGGAAATGCTCAATACGTGTGCATGTATCTCTTTAATCTTTGATCATTCGCTCCAACTCAACATAGGGCTCCCATATTGAGTTCATTCAAATGTCTCCCTACATCAGAGACAGTGTCACAGGTTACATGGCCTGAAGTTCGTCATTACACCAGTCACAGATATGAAGACATGGGAGAGCAACTACATAGGAACCACAAACACTCTACCATCACACAGTAATGGGCGGCAGGGTAGCCTAGTAGTTAGAGTGTTGGACTAGTAACCGGAAGGTTGCAAGTTCAAACCCCCAAGCTGACAAGGTACAAATCTGTCGTTCTATCCCTGAACAGGCAGTTAACCCACTCTTCCTAGGCTGTCATTGAAAATAAGAATTTGTTCTTAACTGACTTGCCTGGTTAAATAAAGGTAAAATAAAAAAAAGGCTCAATGTATGCATGTGTCTCTTGTATTTCAATATGAATATCTTTAAGGACCATTCCAACACAGAAAAGCTGATACTTCCTTAAACATTTTTGGGAAATTATTTCACTCATATATTTTTTATTATGATCATATTTCATAGAAATCATATTTCATAGAAATCTGGAAACACTGGACAGTTACTTTAAAGGAGGCTACAATACTCAGATCAACTGGGTGTCCTGCCACAAGACTGGCTTTAGCCCGAGATAAAACTGAATACAACTGAGCTAAAACCTGGGCATTAGTTTAGGTAGCTAATGCTAGTCTTCAGGTGTAAGGCGCACTTACTCCTTAGACCAAAAGTGAGTGTGTATACAGTTGAAGTCAGAAGTTTGCATACACCTTAGCCAAATACATTTAAACTCAGTTTTTCACAAATCCTGACATTTAATCCTCATAAAAATTCCCTGTCTTAGGTCAGTAAGGATCACCACTTTATTTTAAGAATGTGAAATGTCAGAATAACAGTAGAGAGAATGACTTATTTCAGCTTTTATTTATTTCTTTCATCACATCCCAGTGGGTCAGAAGTTTACACACACTCAATTAGTATTTGGTAGCATTGTCTTTCAATTGTTTAACTTGGGTCAAACGTTTCGGGTAGCCTTCCACAAGCTTCCCACAATAAGCTGGGTGAATTTGGGCTCATTCCTCCTGACAAAACTGGTGTAACTGAATCAGGTTTGTAGGCCACCTTGCTCGCACACGCTCTTTCAGTTCTGCCCACAAATTTTCTATAGGATTGAGGTCAGGGCTTTGTGATGGCCACTCCAATACCTTGACTTTGTTGTCCTTAAGCCATTTTGCCACAACTTTGAAAGTATGCTTGGGGTCATTGTCTATTTGGAAGACCCATTTTTGACCAAGCTTTAACTTCCTGACTGACGTCTTGAGATGTTGCTTCAATATATCCACATAATTTTCCTTCCTCGTGATGCCATCTATTTTGTGAAGTGCACCAGTCCCTCCTGCAGCAAAGCACCCCCACAACATGATGCTGCCACCCCCGTGCTTCACGGTTGGGATGGTGTTCTTCGGCTTGCAAGCCTCCCCCTTTTCCTCCAAACATAATGATGGTCAATATGGCCAAACATATCTATTTTGACCAGAGGACATTTTTCCAAAAAGTACGATCTTTGTCCCCATGTGAAGTTGCAAACCGTTGTCGGGCTTTTTATGTCGGGTTTGTAGCAGTGACTTCTTCCTTGCTGAGCGGCCTTTCAGGTTATGTCGATATAGGACAGATTTTCCTGTGGATATAGATACTTTTGTACCTGTTTCCTCCAGCATCTTCACAAGGTCCTTTGCTGTTGTTCTGAGATTGATTTGCACTTTTCGCACCAAAGTACGTTCATCTCTAGGAGACAGAACGCGTCTCCTTCCTGAGCGGTATGACGGCTGTGTGGTACCATGGTGTTTATACTTGTGTACTATTGTTTGTACAAATGAACGTGGTACCTTCAGGCATTTGGAAATTGCTCCCAAGGATGAACCAGACTTGTGGAGGTCTACAATTTTTCTTCTGAGGTCTTGGCTGATTTCTTTTGATTTTCCCATGATGTCACGCAAAGAGGCACTGAGTCTGAAGGTAGGCCTTGAAATACATCCACAGGTACACCTTCAATTGACTCAAATTATGTCAATTAGCCTATCAGAAGCTTCTAAAGCCATGACATCATTTTCTGGAATTTTCCAAGCTGTTTAAAGGTACAGTTTACTTAGTGTATGTAAACTTCTGACCCACTGGAATTGTGATACAGTGAATAATAAGTGAAATAATTTGTCTGCATACAATTGTTGGAAAAATTACCTGTGTCATGCACAAAGTAGATGTCCTAACTGACTTGCCAAAACTATAGTTTGTTAACAAGACATTTGTGGAGTGGTTGAAAAACTAGTTTTCATGACTCCAACGGTAGTGTATGTAAACTTCTGACTTCAACTGTATATGACAAGCCCTGTTCCAGAGTGGAAGCTAAATGTGGCCCATGTACCAAGTTTGTATCAAATTCTGAATCAAAGGAGGTGCAGCGATCAGATCTCTGTAACTGAATATATTAGGTGCATAACCCAATCACACATAGAAAAGCCACAGTTGTGTGAGTTCAGCGACATTCAGCTCAGAATTGTTCCAACCTCAATGGAAAAAACAGGCAGCTGCTTTTGACTTGTGGCCTGTTCTCTGTTCTAGAGATCCTCTGTGAACCGCACAGGCCTCAGTCCAACATCCTAAAAAAGGTAGCGAAAGCATTCTCCCTGTCAGGCTGTCTATGCGCTGTGCTGAAGTGAACCCCTTAAGAGTATCACAGTGCTTCCCCATCTACACTTCAGATGCTTCTGACAGGAAACACTTCAGAAGTAAATCAGCTGAGGACAATGTGGTCTGTCTTTCTCAGATCTGAACCAGGCGTAAAAATAAGCTGTGGTCACTGGTATTTAAAGGTTTGCAATCAACTGAAATGGTTTGAATGAAGAGAGAACCAGTGTGACAGTTAGATCACTCCCACATGTGAACACATCATAGCCCAGGGTTCCCCAACAAGTTGGTTTTATTCATCCCTCCAAGTTTTTTTGTTTTGTTTTTTTAATGAAAAAAAAAGAGTATATATTATTTTGGGGGCTTGGTGGGTTGTTTTCTTTGTTGGACATAAAAGACAGCTTATTTTTGATGTATAACTTTGTACCCATTTTTCATGATATCCAATTGGTAGATAAAAGGATTGTCCCATCGCTGCAACTCCCGTAAGAACTCGAGAGAGAGAGAGAGAGAGAGAGAGAGAGAGAGAGAGAGAGAGAGAGAGGCGAAAGCCATGCGTCCTTCAAAACACAACCCTGTCAAATCGCACTGCTGGCTTAACCAGGAAGCCAGCTGCACCAATGTGCTGGAGGAAACACCATACAACTGGCGGCTGTAGTCAGCATGCATGCACCCGGCCCACCACAGGAGTCGCAAGAGCGCAATTGGACAAGGATATCCTGGCCGGCCAAACCCTCCCCTAACCCAGACGACACTGGGACAATTTTGCGTCGCCTTGTGTATCCCGATCACGGCCGGCTGCGACACAGCCCAGGATCGAACCCAGATCTGTAGTGACGCCTTAAGCACGGCAGTGCTTTAGACCGCTGCACCACTCAGGAAGCCCTGCGATTTTCAGAAATCTGTTCCCAAGTATTCCCACACATAATAGAGAGATGTAATCGTACACAAATAATAATTAATAATAATTGATTGGATTTATATAGCACATTTCTACTAACTGAGGTACTCTAAGCGCTTTACATAGTAGGGGGAAACTCATCTCATCCACCATCAATGTTTAGCACCAGCCTCAGTGATGCACAGGGACCATTTTTGTGCCAGAACCACACATCAGCTATCAGATGGAGAGCTGAGGAGTGATATATGTCAATTAGGAATGAAGGGGATGATTAAGTGGCCATGATGGAATGTGGCCAGATTGGGAATTGAGCCATGACACCGAGGTGAACACCCCTAATCTTACAATAAGCGCCATGGGATTTTGAGTGACCACAGAGAGTCAGGACACCCGTTTTAACGTCCCATCCGAAAGACGGCACCCTACGCACGACAATGTTCCCAAATAAAATTAAGGTTTGAAATTATTCAATTTTTGTCAAATATTATATCCTTCTAGGCTTCTTGCGGTCAGTTTGCAGTGGAATTTTTTTAATTTTATTATTATGTTCCGGCCCCCCGACCGTCCGCTTCAAGAACAAATTGGCCCGTGGCTGAATCTAGTTGATGATGCCTAAGTTGACAGAGACACAGAGCCAGCAACAGCAGGGCTGTGCTGTGGTCGTCCACCACAGCAGGATGAGAACTGCATCAAGTATGAACATGGTGTAGACACTGACTCTTAATTGAGCATAACTGCTGTTTTTCTGGTCCCTGAATTCATTTAAATTCAATTCAACTTTATTTGACCCTACGGCTATTACAATTTTAATGACGTTCCCAGAATAGACCTTTGTTTGAGCAGTAAAGTAGTCTTACCAGGGCTGGGGTGAATTTAGAAATGGAATTCAAATGAATTTCATTATGACTGAGCTACTGTAATAGTGTTGTGTGTCTGTAGCATGGAAGAGCTCAGCTTCATCCTGAGGTATTTATTTACACTATCACCCCACACACCCATGTCTTGCACTCAGTTTCTCAACCTATCACATCTGTCCAGCAATAACATGACATCAACGATCCCACAAGTCCATGTGCACTTGTAATTGACTACATTTTGATCTGTGAGTTTGGGTGCAAGGCTTGGACCCAGTTGGATCCAGTTTCCTCCAGAGCTGATGAAGTACAAATGCTGTACAACATTCTGTTTTGTGAGCTAATATAATTTTAGTCCAATCTCTCTGGGAAAAATAAAATAAATATGAACATTTCAAAACACACAATGTCGTCTGCAACTGACGAAATCTGGGGGAAATCAACGTAGAAGACCGTCCTTGAGAGCCTTCTCACCAATCGCCAAGTTATCACTCCCTAGGAGTCTACAGATCATATACCAACTTTAATTTGTGTAATAACAATCTCTCGTGACAGCCTTAACATGTAGTGGCTGATTTGGTCGTGGGTGTAGAGTCTAGTGCAATAATAACTGTTCATTAGTGCTGAAATACTTACTCTACTACAGTGTATGGAGCGACATGGGAAGTCAGCTTGTCTCAGTCCATGGTTCATGATCTATTCTAGTGTATTTATATACCCATTGATCATTTAACCTTGTGTTACATGGATTGCTTGTTATTCAGATCAGAGTCAGTGGTTGTAAAGGACTTTATCACACAAACTAATCATTCTTGAAGGTTAGAAAACCACTTGCTTTTTCTAACGCCCACTACGCTATGAAAGTGAGATTTTCCAACCAGAGAGTTCCTGTGAGCTTCTCAAGACAGGAAGAGGAACAGATGAGCCTCTAAGCAGGACACCCCCACAATCAGCGCACTCATGTACGTATGTATTAGTACACCGAGTGTATGTGTGTGTCTGTGTGAAAGTTTTTACGGTGCACAAATAAACTAACACGTCCTTTTGTAGCACTGTAGACAGCATTATGTTCCTTCTTCTGAGTAATACAATGTAGGACTTCACACATAATTGGGCAGACATACAAGTACACATGGAGACAATGACTAATATTGTCCAAAGGTTCTGAAAAAGAACTAACTATGAAGCTGAGGAAACCAGGGGTTAGTTAGTCAACCTTTAAGCTGAACTTTAGTCACTTAATTTCCACGTGTTGAAAGACTGAATCATAAGGAATAATTGATACCCAAAAGGTGTTGTGAAGACCACGAGATGAACAAGGAGACAATTAAATGTCAAGTTGGTCAGGACAGGCTGAGATAGCAATAAAGGGCTACAACACCCCACCAGATCTGTGATTAAGCCCGGGTTTCAACCCAAGGCACGGCATAGGGCAGCCCAATAGACAACCGACAATTCACCTTTTAAAGGTAACTTATGTTTGAGCCAACGTTTCCAGTGTTGACCATGAATGCGATCTCTGCGAACATTGGGGAAATTACCTTTAAGAGGGTGTATCGTCAGCTGTTTAGTGTGCTGCTCTAGTAACGTGCCTTGTATTGAATCATGGACTAAGTCAACGAAAGAAGGTGGGGAAGGATGCAATTCTTAAATATTGGAACAGGGCCTTTGTTTCATGCCAAAGTTACCATGTGCAGTAAAGCCTTCCAGTGTGATATTTACCGCTCAGAACACTACTGTGTGTATGATTATCACCCCTGGCTTCCTCTCCTCTCAGTCTCCTCTTGACCAACCAGGGCAGCAGACAGACGGTGTGAAGTCACAAATGCAGACACACCTTTCAAATGTCATATTATGGCTATGCACAGTCTTGTAATGATGTGCAAATAGTTAAAGTACAAAAGGGAAACTAAATCAACATAAATATTGATTATATTTACAATGGTGTTTGTTCTTCACTAGTTGCCCTTTTCTTGTGGCAACAGGTCACAAATCTCGCTGCTGTGACGGCAAACTGTGGTATTTCAACCAACAGATACGGGAGTTTATCAGAATTTGATTTGTTTTGGAATTCTTTGTGGGTCTGTGTAATCGGAGGGAAATATGTCTCTAATATGGTCATACATTTGGCAGGAGGTTAGGAAGTGCAGCTCAGTTTCCACCTCATTTTGTGGGCAGTGTGCAAATACAGTAGCCTGTATTCTCTTGAGAGCCAGGTCTGCCTACATCAGCTTTTCTCAATAGCAAGGCTATGCTCTCTGAGTCTGTAGATAGTCAAAGCTTTCCTTAGTTTTGGGTCAGTCACAGTTGTCAGGTATTCTGCCACTGTGTACTCTCTGTTTACGGCCAAGTAGCATTCCAGTTTGCTTAGTCTTTTGGTAAATTCTTTCAAATTTGTTAAGTAATTACATTTTTGTTGATTTGGTTGGGTCTAATTGTGTTGATGTCCTGGGGCTCTGTGGGGTGTGTTTGTGTTTGTGTACAGAGCGCCAGGACCAGCTTGCTTAGGGGACTCTTCTTCAGGTTCATATCTATGTAGGTGATGGCTTTGTTATAGAAGGTTTGGGAATCACTTCCTTTTAGGTGGTTGTAGAATTTAACGTCTCTTTTCTGGATTTTGATCATTAGTGGGTATGGGCTAATTATTCAGCTCTGTGTGCATTATTGGTGATTTACGTTGTACACTGAAGATGTTTTTGCAGAATTCTGCATGCAAAATCTTAATTAGGTGTTTTTCTCATTATGTGAATCTTTGGTTGGTGAGCAGACCCCAGACCTCACAACCATAAAGGGCAATGAGTTCTATAACTGATTCAAGTATTTTTTAGCCAGATCCTAAATAGGATGTCAAATGTTATGTTCCTTTTGATGGCGTAGAAGGCCCTTCTTGCCTTGTCTCTCAGATCGTTCACAGCTTTGTGGAAGTTACCAGTTGTGCTGATGTTTAGGCCGAGGTAAATATATTTTTTTGTGTGCTCTAGGGCAACGGTGTCTAGACAGAATTAATATTTGTGGTCCTGGCGATATGTGCTGAAGATCTAGGTGCTGTTGTAGGCCCTCCTTAGTTGGGGACAGAATAACCAGATCATCAGCAACCAGTAGACATTTGACTTCAGCTTCTATCCGGGTGCTGCAGACTGATTGAGTGACCTCGCCAATTCGTTGATATACAGTGCCTTCGGAAAGTATTCAGACCCCTTGACTTTTTCCAAATGATGTTACGTTACAGTCTTATTCTAAAATAGATAAGAACAAAACATTCTCACCAATCTACACACAATACCCCATAGTGACAAAGCAAAACAGTTTATTTTCAACGGAAATATCTTATTTACATAAGTATTCAGACCCTTTGCTATGAGACTCGAAATTGAGCTCAGCTGCGTGCTGTTTCCATTGATCATCCTTGAGATGTTTCTACAACTTGATTGGAGTCCACCTGTGGTAAATTCAATTGATTGGACATGATTTGGAAAGGCATAAACCTGTCTATATAAGGTCCTACAGTTGACAGCGCATGTCAGAGCAAAAACCAAGCCATGAGGTCGAAAGAATTGTCCATAGAGCTCCGAGACTGGATTGTGTCGAGACAGATCTGGGGAAGGGTACCAAAACATTTCTGCAGCATTGAAGGTCCCCAATAACACAGTGGCCTCCACCATTCTTAAATGGAAGAACTACCAAGACTACCAAGACTCTTACTAGAGCTGGCCGCCCGGCCAAATTGAGCAATTGGGGAGAAGGGCCTTGGTTACGGGGGTGAACAAGAACCCGATGGTCACTCTGACAGAGCTCTAGAGGTACCCTGTGGAGAGGGGACAACCTTCCAGAAGGAGAACCATCTCTGCAGCACTCCACCAATCAGGACTTTATGGTAGAGTGGCCAGAAGAAAGCCACTCCTTAGTAAAAAGGCACATGACAGCCTGCTTGGTGTTTGCCAAAAGGCACCTAAAGGACTCTCAGACCATGAGAAACAAGATTCTCTGGTCTGATAAAACAGAGATTGAACTCTTTGGCCTGAATGCCAAGCATCATGTCAGGAGGAAACTTGGCACCAGCCCTACGGTGAAGCACAGTGGTGGCAACATCATGCTGTGGGGATGTTTTATTTAATTAACCTTGATTTACCTAGGCAAGTCAGTTAAGAACCAATTCTTACTTACAATGATGGCCTACCCCGGCCAAACCCTAATCCAGACGATGCTGGGCCAATTGTGCACCGCCCTATGGGACTCCCAATCACAGCCTGCTGTGATATAGCCTGGAAACAAACCAGGGTCTGTAGTGCCACCTCTAGCACTGAGATGCAGTGCCTTAGACCACTGCGCCAATCGGGAGCCCACTTGGGAACTCGGGAGACTAGTCATGATCGAGGCAAAGATGAACAGCGCAAAGTACAGAGTTCCTTAAAACTTCTTTGGGATAGGGGGCAGCATTTTCACTTTTGGATGAATAGCGTGCCCAGAGTGAACTGCATCCTACTCAGTCCCAGATGCTAATATATGCATATTATTATTAGTATTGGATAGAAAACACTCTGATGTTTCTAAAGCTGTTTGAATGATGTCTGTGAGTATAACAGAACTCATAAGGCAGGCAACAACCTGAGAAAAAAATCCAAACAGGAAGTGGGAAATCTGAGGTTTGTAGTTTTTGAACTCACCCCTATCGAATACACAGTGGGATATTGGTTATTTTGCACTTCCTAAGGCTTCCACTAGATGTCAACCGTCTTTAGAACGTTGTTTCAGGCTTCTACTGTGATGTGGGACCGGATGGGTGCTGTTTGACTAAGGGGTTCCATTGCTTTTCTACAGAAAATGGAATTCTCCGGTTGGAACATTATTGAACATTTATGATAAAAACATCCTAAAGATAGATTCTATATTTAGTTTGACAAGTTTCTTCGACCTGTAATATAACTTTTTGAACTTTTCGTCCGACTGGACCAGAACGCGCTTTTGGATTTGTTTACCAAACGCCCTAACAAAAGAAGCTATTTGGACATAAATGGACATAATTGATGGACATCATCGAACAAAACAAGCATTTATTGTGGAACTGCGATTCCTGAGAATGCACTCTATATGTTGAAGAGGGTGGGGCCGAAGCTGCATCCCTGTCTCAAAAGCTTTTTTGTTGCTCTCTCTCTCTCTCTCTGTCACTTATCCCTTTTCAAAAGGGTGACACGATCATTACTACACTATAAAACAGAAAACTGCATGGCTGGAAATGGTAAACTAATAAGAATGGAGGTTGAGTTAATATTTATTATAGCCTGTCAGTATCAGACAGATGAGGGAACTCTCATACAAATTTGTGAAAAAGTGCTTTACATTATAACCAGGATATCTCTGTGAGGGATGATCGGAGCAATGAGAAGGCTCCCGAATTCAGCTCTGACATCCCATTCAAAAGATGTGTGCTAGAAAATGTAACTAATTTTGTATATTCAATGGCCCCTCCTCCTTGTTTGACAACAGTTGTGCCCCATCACCCCCCACCCATTCACAATAAATGTCCCATACCATTTCAACACCAGCTGACCTCCACCCAGACAGACACACTCTTACCCCTCCCATCTCAGCTCTGCGGGGAAATCCCATGTCTCTGGCCCCTGCATACGGACAGTTCCTGTTTACAAACCTGCCAGAGACCTTGAGGCCCTGTCACACTGAAGCTAAGCCACTGACCACTAGAGCATGACCAGAGTGAAACACCATGGGCTTGCACCCCACCCCCCTCTCTCTCTCTGAGTATGCTCCTCTTTCAAAATCTCTAATTGTAAAGCCTGCAAAGATGACTGACAGCAACCATAAAAATATAAAGAAAATAGTAATATCGGTAATAATAATGGCAATATCTGAACTTGTTCATGATCTTATCTGGGACAGGTCAATGAGGGGGTGTAACTGCTTTGTTCTACTCACAGAAGGTTATATTTCTTCTGGGAGACTTTGTTTCCTCCTGCATTGTGCTGTGATGGTGGAAGAATTCCGTCCTCCTCACGTTAATAGAACGGATCATCTTTTTCCTGTTTTCCTGTACATTGTTACAGCCTCTATGTGTTTGCCTGCCTCTACTCTCACAGTCAAACAGACACCCGAGGAAGTAGTATAATAACTTGCGAGGAATTTGTTGATCTACTCCCAGGAGCAGTGAAGATGTGTTTTGAATTGAAAGTTAGGGGGCGGTAAATTTAATTGAACTAAATATCGAACTGCACAATTTAAAAGGCATTGGAACATTGGAATAACACATCTTATTGCACTGTGGCTTGCAGGAAGGCAGGCGGGCGGGCAGACACGCACGTACGCACGCACACACACATATTCTTATTAATAACATGTGTCAATGTAGAATATTTGTAAGCCCACTCTCACATGCAGACTCTCGCTGGATTCAGAGCCCCATGGAGCAACAACATTAAGGCTTTTTCTGACGACTAATTCTCTGCTGTGTTTTCCTCTCATTATGCATTTCTTTGACGTCTAGAGGAAGAGTTGAGGGGTAAATGAAGGACTTACTGTTCAGACAAAACTCCCCTCACTGTGCTCTACCACGCTGACTGCAATTATCTACCGTGCTACAATTATGCTCAAATGATTTGTGAGGGAGGTCTTTACTTATCCACAGATCGAAGATCTCTGTAGAGACCTGAAAATAGCTGTGCAGAGACGCTCCCCATCCAACCTGGCAGAGATTGAGAGAATTTGCAGAGAGAATGGGAAAAATTCCCCAAATACAGGCATGCCAAGCTTGTATCGTCATACCCAAGAAGACTCGAGGCTGAATACTTTAATGTGAGAGTTCTGTTGTTTTTTAAAATACATTTTCAAACATTAAAAAAAAAAAGTTTTTGCTTTGTCGTTATGGGGTATTGTGTGTAGATTGATGAGGAGAAAAAAAACAATTTAATAAATTTTAGAATACTTTCCGAATGCACTGTACAGCATGCGTTATACATTTTAATGCTAGCCTCTTTGATAAAAATCCGATGAAGAGACTGCTGGTTAAGGAAAGATGCTCCACAGCTGTAAGTACCTTGTGCTTGCCAAACCAAGCCTCAAACACACTTGCCTTGTCATTACGGCTCTAGTACAGAGTCAAGAAACCCCCTCTGGTTCAGTGCCTAGTCTACATTCACAGAAATCAGCGGAATCTATGTCACTAATCCTAATGGCATTATTTAGGCTATAAAACACATTGTTGTTTCTCCAGTGAGTTGTTTCTGACTCTGGGTTGGTACACACCTTTGTTTTTCACATTGCTAGTAGGGAAGTAGGTGAAAACTGGATCCAGTATGCTACACATATGTAGACATGTTTACAGTATACATACAGTAGCTATGTACTGTGTACATAATAATGATAAAGTAGGCTGCATCATATATAGACATCTGCATATCATTGCACGGGCACACAGTATGAGGGCAATTGCATTTTGACATAATCATTTTGTCATTCACGCACGCCTGTCATCATGTCAAATTGTAATTAAAAGCGCATCAATTGTAACTTCATCTCGGATCATTTGGACCCAATGTCCAGCAAACTGACAGGGATTTGGAGCTCCCTATGTCCAAACATAGTGACTCCAGTCAGCGGTTTGGATGCCGCAGTATGCTGGAAGCATGAGGCTGGAAGGACACTAGCTCTTGAATTGGCTGTCATAGTTCTGGCAAAGATAGCACAGACACATATGGCGCAGCCACAACGATACAAACGAACACAGACACATACACAGCATATACACACACACACACACACACACACACACACACACACACACACACACACACACACACACACACACACACACACACACACACACACACACACACACACAAACACACACAGAGTACACACACACACACACACACACACACACACACACAGAGTACACACACACACACACACACACACACACACACACACACACAGAGAGTACACAGAGGACACACACAAAGACAAATACATAAAGAGAGAAAAGGATGGCAAGCTAAAAAGCAGTTACCAATGGACCACATTGCATCCACACAAGATGGTGTATTTTCAAGCAGGATCAGCTCAGCTACTGCTAGTGCATGTGTGAGGTGAAGGTACAGAAAGGCTGGATTGTAAATGTGCTTTGTCTCCAATGTGTCTGTTGCAAAGCTCCTAGTGGTCTGTTGCTGATGGCATCACTGAACAGATGCAACGCCGTCAGTCTCACTCTGAGCGAACCCTGTACGACTTAATGCAAACAACAGCTGCCTCGCAGGCCAGGGGGACAGAAAGGGGCAGAGACGGTACTAGTAGCAGAGGGGACCGAAGGAGCACAGCTGTCTGTCCCAAAATATACCAGGGCGGGCACCTGCGGGTATGTCAGCAACTGTGGCCAGGCCTCGTCAGACTGGCGAGACAATAGGCAGCATTGAGGAGAGCAGACTGGCACACTTATCTCTTTGTGCTGGTCACCCACGGGATTTTAAAGAAGAGTCTTCTTAACTGACCATACTGTGTGATATTGGAGACAACAATGACAACATGATATGGTATCTGAGTGTCTGGACAGACCAAAGATACACTATGGAGGTTGAGTTGCTAATCATTTACGTTCAATGTTTGCTTGAATCTTGGCTGTGAGGTTCATGATATAATATGAATCCATTTATTATCTCATGAAACCACACAAATCCTTTGGAACGTTTGCCACTTTGCCACTCTCTGGCCAGTGAAGTCATTTCAGGACAATACTTCTATCCAAAGGTCCTGTATAGCCTCTTTAACTGGTCTTGTTGCGTGATATTGGAGAACAATGATTACATTATGTGGTGTCCTGAGTTTCCAGACAGAACTTTAAAAGCATTATTATATTCAGTGATGTACCTCACTTTGGAATGAAACACATGACATTTACACACCCTAGGTTGATCCTCCTGCTACAGAGTGATGCAGTGATGCAGCGTTAATGTAACGTTAGTGCAAAGTTGGCATATAAATGTATCGTTTGCTCTTAGAATTATAATATTTAAACTGCAAAACCCCACTGCACTTTGTATACCAGGGTTGGCTGGCCTTCTCTAGTCACTCGTAGGCTCAGTCACTGGTATATTTTTATTTACAAAGCCATTTTGGGTTTACTACCTTTTTATTTGTGCATTTTTATTGTTCAGAAATGTGGTGGGTACTCTCTTCGTTCGCTGGACTTTATCCTGCTAACTGTTCCCAAATGTCCTAACTGAATTCGGTAAAAGGGCTTTGTCCCGATTGGTGTTTTTAAATCACTGATGAAGGATTTTGAGGCTGATTCCCTGACCTGTCAATGTTTTGAATTTGCTGTTTTATACTCTTGTGAATTCAATGGTTTTTACTAGATTACTTGTAGTTTTTCCATGTTGTCTGTCTGTAATTTTTTTGTAATGACTTGGTGCTGCCTATCTTGGCCAGGGCGCTCTTGAAAAATAGATTTTAATCTCAATGAGCCCTTCCTGGTTAAATAAAGGTTAAATAAAAAAATAAAATAAAAAAATGTATAATAAAATAACTAATGGCTCCTGTAGCAAAAAAGTGAACCCCACTGATATGTTAAACAATATGCTAAAACAATCCAAGGAATCTCATTTACAGTGCCTTGCGAAAGTATTCGGCCCCCTTGAACTTTGCGACCTTTTGCCACATTTCAGGCTTCAAACATAAAGATATAAAACTGTATTTTTTTGTGAAGAATCAACAACAAGTGGGACACAATCATGAAGTGGAACGACATTTATTGGATATTTCATACTTTTTTAACAAATCAAAAACTGAAAAATTGGGCGTGCAAAATTATTCAGCCCCTTTACTTTCAGTGCAGCAAACTCTCTCCAGAAGTTCAGTGAGGATTTCTGAATGATCCAATGTTGACCTAAAAGACTAATGATGATAAATACAATCCACCTGTGTGTAATCAAGTCTCCGTATAAATGCACCTGCACTGTGATAGTCTCAGAGGTCCGTTAAAAGCGCAGAGAGCATCATGAAGAACAAGGAACACACCAGGCAGGTCCGAGATACTGTTGTGAAGAAGTTTAAAGCCGGATTTGGATACAAAAAGATTTCCCAAGCTTTAAACATACCAAGGAGCACTGTGCAAGCGATAATATTGAAATGGAAGGAGTATCAGACCACTGCAAATCTACCAAGACCTGGCCGTCCCTCTAAACTTTCAGCTCATACAAGGAGAAGACTGATCAGAGATGCAGCCAAGAGGCCCATGATCACTCTGGATGAACTGCAGAGATCTACAGCTGAGGTGGGAGACTCTGTCCATAGGACAACAATCAGTCGTATATTGCACAAATCTGGCCTTTATGGAACAGTGGCAAGAAGAAAGCAATTTCTTAAAGATATCCATAAAAAGTGTCGTTTAAAGTTTGCCACAAGCCACCTGGGAGACACACCAAACATGTGGAAGAAGGTGCTCTGGTCAGATGAAACCAAAATTGAACTTTTTGGCAACAATGCAAAACGTTATGTTTGGCGTAAAAGCAACACAGCTCATCCCCCTGGACACACCATACCCACTGTCAAACATGGTGGTGGCAGCATCATGGTTTGGGCCTGCTTTTCTTCAGCAGGGACAGGGAAGATGGTTAAAATTGATGGGAAGATGGATGGAGCCAAATACAGGACCATTCTGGAAGAAAACCTGATGGAGTCTGCAAAAGACCTGAGACTGGGACGGAGATTTGTCTTCCAACAAGACAATGATCCAAAACATAAAGCAAAATCTACAATGCAATGGTTCAAAAATAAACATATCCAGGTGTTAGAATGGCCAAGTCAAAGTCCAGACCTGAATCCAATCGAGAATCTGTGGAAAGAACTGAAAACTGCTGTTCACAAATGCTCTCCATCCAACCTCACTGAGCTCGAGCTGTTTTGCAAGGAGGAATGGGAAAAAATTTCAGTCTCTCGATGTGCAAAACTGATAGACATACCCCAAGCGACTTACAGCTGTAATCGCAGCAAAAGGTGGCGCTACAAAGTATTAACTTCAGGGGGCTGAATAATTTTGCACGCCCAATTTTTCAGTTTTTGATTTGTTAAAAAAGTTTGAAATATCCAATAAATGTCGTTCCACTTCATGATTGTGTCCCACTTGTTGTTGATTCTTCACAAAAAAATACAGTTTTATATCTTTATGTTTGAAGCCTGAAATGTGGCAAAAGGTTGCAAAGTTCAAGGGGGCCGAATACTTTCGCAAGGCACTGTACATAACTATTTCAAAGACAGAGAAAATGACCTGAACAAAAACACCAAAAAAAGAATCATGCATAATAAAAGCACTATTCTACATCCAATGTTGCTGTTTAAGAAGGGGGAGGCAGCTAGAACAATTCCCTTTAAAATATAGGTTCCACTGTGTCAGCCCCTATGTCGTCCACTCATGCTCCAACACTTCAGACTTTCCAGCCACAGTTAACAGATATGTCCCACTCATCATCACAGAGGAAGACAAGACAGGAACAGCACATACTGTAGGTACCAGCATATTTACACAATTTTCAACAAACCTCTCCGGCAAATACTCAGAACATTACAGAGGTGTGGAGATAAAAAATGACAAACTAAACTGCTCAGAAACCGGGGGAAATGCTCTAAGACGGCATTGTAAGCATTACTTGAACTGCGACTAGGCTGCAATTTTCAGAGATGTCAAAAACAGTGTTTGCCTGCACTAAACCAAATCATATGAGCCAGAAATATCCCTAGAAGTTGCAGTGCATTGCAATTTTGGATTATGCGGTGAGCATAGTTAATCGGTGAAAGCCGCATTTACTACTACACACGGAATGTGTGGTGAACATCCCTGGAAAAGAGTCATGTGCAGAATAATGAGATATTATATACCTACTCTTTTCCAGCTTTTCCTTAGAGTAAATATAATCATAAAAACATATAAAGTACACAGTTATACAGAATATAGATATAGAGTAAATATATTGTTAAAAAGAAACTGTACAGGCTGTGTCTTCCTAAATATATTTTTGGTCATCATCAGCTTAAACCAAGTAGTAGAAGACTTGGAAGAGAATCTGAAAGCCTGCATCAGACCAAGCCATGGCACGCAGTATAAACAAAGTTCCCAGAGAGTATTGAAAACTCAGAGCCTGATTATGAGATAGCAGCTCAAGAACAGAGGAATTCAGATGGGAAGAACACTGTCCAATGCCAGACTAACTGTCGCCATTTGCGTCGGCTAATGAATCAAATCAAAACAGTACCAATGTGTTCCAATTAATGAACACTGTTTTAGTCAGTCGTAGCGAATACTGAGGGAGAAACTACAAACCTCAAGGGCAGCATTTCACAAAAGCATCTCTGAGGCGTATTGTTTTGAACCCTTGGTGTAAATGCAAACCAAAAGAGTAATTTGTTTGTAGACTGTGAGAATGATGTCAGTCAGTGGCAGCAAATAGAGTATCTGGTCATTGTTGGAGTCTAAGCAAGTGCCATAAACATTTTCTTTGCTAAATGCCTTAACCATTTTAATTGATTGTCTTGTCTTGAAACAATTAGGCACTAAACATACAACACAAGAATAGAGCACTTCATACCCTCTATTCAGGGTTTCATAGCCTCTATTCTTGTGTTGTATGTTTAGTGCATTATTTACCATCAACCAAATAAAAAGGAACTGATGCCAAACAGACAATGAAGTGAAATGAGAGAGGGCTTTTTCCCCTAAGGGCAGAGTTGTACATTAGACACAACTACTCCAGTATACTGAGTGCATGGCACCAACCGAGAAGCCTCACGTGCAGGGTCAAATCATTGGCCCTTGGGGTGCCCTAAAAAAATGTACATTCATTAGTGGTTCAAGCAGCAAAGCTGGCTGAAACACTATTATGTTTGTAGGCTTTCATTATTCAGGTTCTCGTTGGATTTACAATGGTGCAGGAAGGGCTCCTAACTGACTGTGCTATTTTTTGTGATTTTACGCATTGTTTGTAACTTATTTTGTACATAATGTTGCTGCTACCGTCACTAAGGACCGAAATCAGAACAGAGATTACTCACCTCGAACTGGACGAAGATTTTTTCTTTAATGAGTCCAACGCGAAGGATATACTGCTTCTCCGAGACAGGCCCAAATGCCTGTCATTCGCGTGAAGAAAATATGGAAATATAGGGGGCAGAGATCAGCATGCCTTGTGACAATTTGTCAGCGAGTGGGTAACCCACCTCTACCATCTGTTCTATTGGCCAACGTGCAATCACTGGAAAATAAACTGGATGATCTCTGTTCGAGACTATCCTACCAACAGGACATTTAAAAACTAATGTCTGCCCCACGAGTGGCAGTTTTTCTAACGTTTATTTTATCTTTCTTTAACTAGGCAAGTCAGTTAAGAACAAGTCGGTTAACTGCCTTGTTCAGGGGCAGAACGACAGATTTTTACCTTGTCAGCTCGGGGATTCAATCTTGCAACCTTTCCGTTACTAGTCCAATGCTATAACCACTAGGCTACCTGCTGCACCGTGGTCGAAGGCACTGCATCGCAGTGCTATCTGTGCCACTAGAGATCCTAGTTCGAGTCCAGGCTCTGTCGCAGCCGGCCACGACCGGGAGACCCATGGGGTGGTGTGCAATTGGCCCAGTGTCGTCCGGGTTAGGGAAGGGTTTGGCTGGCAGGGATGTTCTTGCCCCATCACGCTCTAGCAACTCCTGTGGCGGGACGGGCTCAAAGCACGCTGACACGGTCGCCAGGTGTACGATGTTTCCTCCGACACATTGGTGCGGCTGTGTTCCGGGCTATGCGGGCATTGTGTCAAGAAGCAGCGTGGCTTGGCTGGGTTGTATTTTGGAGGATGCACGGCTCTCGACCTTTGCCTCTCAAGTCCGTACAGGAGTTGCAGCAATGAGACAAAATTGTAACTACCAATTGGATAACACGAAATTGGGGAGAAAAAGGGGTAAAAGTTTCTTTTTTTTATATACAAAAAAAATACTAAAAACTGTAATGTCTTATGTTTCACTGAGTCAGGGCTGAAAGATGACATGGATAATATACATTTGGCTGGGTTTTCCGTGCAGCGGCAGGACAGAACAGGGGTGGGGGTGTGTGTCTATTTGTCAATAACAGCTGGTGTGCGATGTGTAATATTAGTCTCGCGTTATTGCTCACGAGGTTAAGTACCTCATGATAAACTGTAGACCACATCAACCAAGAGAGTTTATGTATATTTTTTGTCGTCGTCTATTCACCACCACAAACCGATGCTGGCACTAAGACCGCACTCATGGGGCCATAAGCAAATAAGAAAATGCTCACCCAGAAGCGGCGCTCCTAGTGGCCGGGGACTTTAATGCAGGCAAACTTAAATCCGTTTTACCTCATTTCTACCAGCATGTCACATGTACAACCAGAGGGGAAAAAACTCTAGACCACCTTTACCCCACACACAGAGATGCATACAAGCTCCCCCTCGTCCTCCATTTGGCAAATCTGACCATAGTGCTATCCTCCTGATTCCTGCTTACAAGCAAAAACTAACGCAGGAAGTACCAGTGACTCGCTCAATATGGAAGTGATCAGATGACATGTATGCTACGCTGAAGGATTGTTTTGCTAGCACAGACTGGAATATGTTCAGTGATTCATCCAATGGCATTGAGGAGTATACCACCTAAGTCACCAGCTTCATCAATAAGTGCATCAATGACGTCATCCCCACAGTGACCGCACATACATATCCCAACCAGAAGCCATGGATTACAGTCAGCATTCACACCAAGCTAAAGGCTAGAGCTGCCGCTTTCAAGGAGCGGGACACTAATCCGGATGCTTATAAGAAATCCCGCTATGCCCTCAGACGGACCATCAAACAGGCAAAGTGTCAATACAGGACTAAAATCGAATCCTACTACACCGGCTCTGACGCTTGTCAGATGTGACAGGGCTTGCAAACTATTATGGACTACAAAGGGAAACCCAGACACCAGACGAGCGAAATGCCTTTTATGCTCACTTTGAGGCAAGCAACACTGAAGAATGAATGAGAGCACCAGTTGTTCCGAATAACTGTGTGATCACGCTATCCGTAGCCGATGTGAGCAAGACCTTTAAACAGGTCAACATTCACAAGGCCGCGGGGCCAGACGGATTACCAGGATTGTACTCAGAGCAATTGTTTTACCTTTATTTAACTAGGCAAGTCAGTAAAGAACAAAATCTTATTTACAATGACGGCCTACCCCGGCGACGCTGGGCCAATTGTGTGCTGCCCTTTGGGACTCCCAATCACAGCCGGATGTGATTCAGCCTGGATTCGAACCAGAGACTGTAATGATGCCTCTTGCACTGAGATGCAGTGCCTTAGACCACTGTGCCACTCAGGAGCCCATGCATGGACCAATTGGCAAGTGTCTTCACTGACAGTCTGTAATACCTACATGTTTCTAGCAGACCACCATAGTCCCTGTGCCCAAGAAAGCGAAGGTAACGTGCCTAAATGATTACCGCCCCGTAGCACTCACGTCAGTAGCCATGAAGTGATTTGAAAATCTGGCCATGGCTCAAATCAACACCATCATCCCGGAAACCCTAGACCCACTCCAATTCGCATACCGCCACAACAGATCCACAGATGATGCAATCTCTATTGCACTACACACTGCCCTTTCACAAATGGACAAAAGGAACACCTATGTGAGAATGCTGTTCATTGACTACAGTTCAGCATTCAACACCATAGTGCCCACAAAGCTCATCACTAAGCTAAGGACCCTGGGACTAAACACAGACTCCCTCTGCAACTGGATCCTGGAGCTTTAACCTCCGCACATCGACTTGGTACTGGTATATAGCCTTGTTATTGTTATTTTTTACTTTTTATTTTAAAAAATTACTTTATTTTATTTAGTAAATATAACTCTATTTCTTGAACTGTATTGTTGGTTAATGGCTCGTAAGTAAGCATTTCACAGTTAAGTCTACACCTGTTGTATTCGGCGCATGTGAGAAATAAAATGTTACTTATTTGGTAAAAATGCTAATTCCCGTGAGATGGTAAGGTTTAGGCGGGTGCAACTTGACATGATGGTAAAGGCCTTTACCATCATGTCAAGTTGCACCCTCCTAAACCTTACCATCTCACGGGAATTAGCATTTTCACTTCCGACTTCCGGCGCCGACAGAGATGGCCGCCTCGCTTCGCGTTCCTAGGAAACTATGCAGTTTATTGTTTTTTTACGTGTTATTTCTTACATTAGTACCCCAGGTCATCTTAGGTTTCATTACATACAGTCGAGAAGAACTACTGAATATAAGATCAGCATCAACTCACCATCAGTACGACCAAGAATATGTTTTTCGCGACGCGGATCCTGTGTTCTGCCTTACAAACAGGACAACGGAGTGGATCCTATGCAGCGACCCAAAAAAACGACTCCGAAAGAGAGGGAAACGAGGCGGTCTTCTGGTCAGACTCCGGAGACGGGCACAGCGCGCACCACTCCCTAGCATTCTTCTTGCCAATGTCCAGTCTCTTGACAACAAGGTTGATGAAATCCGAGCAAGGGTAGCATTCCAGAGGGACATCAGAGACTCTAACGTCCTTTGCTTCACTGAAACATGACTGGAGAGACGCTATCCGAAGCGGTGCAGCCAACGGGTTTCTCCACACATCGCGCTGACAGAAACAAACATCTTTCTGGTAAGAAGAGGGGCGGGGGCGTATGCCTCATGGCCAACGTGACATGGTGTGATGAAAGAAACATACAGGAACTCAAATCCTTCTGTTCACCTGATTTAGAATTCCTCACAATCAAATGTAGACCGCATTATCTACCAAGAGAATTCTCTTCGATTATAATCACAGCCGTATATATCCCCCCCCAAGCAGACACATCGATGGCTCTGAACGAACTTTATTTAACTCTCTGCAAACTGGAAACAATTTATCCGGAGGCTGCATTCATTGTAGCTGGGGATTTTAACAAGGCTAATCTGAAAACAAGACTCCCCAAATTTTATCAGCATATCGATTGCGCAACCAGGGGAGGAAAGACCTTGGATCATTGTTACTCTAACTTCCGCGACGCATAAGGCCCTGCCCCGCCCCCCTTTCGGAAAAGCTGACCACGACTCCATTTTGTTGATCCCTGCCTACAGACAGAAACTAAAACAAGAGGCTCCCACGCTGAGGTCTGTCCAACGCTGGTCCGACCAAGCTGACTCCACACTCCAAGACTGCTTCCATCACGTGGACTGGGAGATGTTTCGTATTGCGTCAGATAACAACATTGACGAATACGCTGATTCGGTGTGCGAGTTCATTAGAACTTGCGTTGAAGATGTCGTTCCCATAGCAACGATTAAAACATTCCCTAACCAGAAACCGTGGATTGATGGCAGCATTCGTGTGAAACTGAAAGCGCGAGCCACTGCTTTTAATCAGGGCAAGGTGTCTGGTAACATGACCGAATACAAACAGTGCAGCTATTCCCTCCGCAAGGCTATCAAACAAGCTAAGTGCCAGTACAGAGACAAAGTAGAATCTCAATTCAACGGCTCAGACACAAGAGGCATGTGGCAGGGTCTACAGTCAATCACGGACTACAGGAAGAAATCCAGCCCAGTCACGGACCAGGATGTCTTGCTCCCAGGCAGACTAAATAACTTTTTTGCCCGCTTTGAGGACAATACAGTGCCACTGACACGGCCTGCAACGAAAACATGCGGTCTCTCCTTCACTGCAGCCGAGGTGAGTAAGACATTTAAACGTGTTAACCCTCGCAAGGCTGCAGGCCCAGACGGCATCCCCAGCCGCGCCCTCAGAGCATGCGCAGACCAGCTGGCCGGTGTGTTTACGGACATATTCAATCAATCCCTATACCAGTCTGCTGTTCCCACATGCTTCAAGAGGGCCAACATTGTTCCTGTTCCCAAGAAAGCTAAGGTAACTGAGCTAAACGACTACCGCCCCGTAGCACTCACATCCGTCATCATGAAGTGCTTTGAGAGACTAGTCAAGGACCATATCACCTCCACCCTACCTGACACCCTAGACCCACTCCAATTTGCTTACCGCCCAAATAGGTCCACAGACGATGCAATCTCAACCACACTGCACACTGCCCTAACCCATCTGGACAAGAGGAATACCTATGTGAGAATGCTGTTCATCGACTACAGCTCGGCATTCAACACCATAGTACCCTCCAAGCTCGTCATCAAGCTCGAGACCCTGGGTCTCGACCCCGCCCTGTGCAACTGGGTACTGGACTTCCTGACGGGCCGCCCCCAGGTGGTGAGGGTAGGCAACAACATCTCCTCCCCGCTGATCCTCAACACTGGGGCCCCACAAGGGTGCGTTCTGAGCCCTCTCCTGTACTCCCTGTTCACCCACGACTGCGTGGCCACGCACGCCTCCAACTCAATCATCAAGTTTGCGGACGACACAACAGTGGTAGGCTTGATTACCAACAACGATGAGACGGCCTACAGGGAGGAGGTGAGGGCCCTCGGAGTGTGGTGTCAGGAAAATAACCTCACACTCAACGTCAACAAAACTAAGGAGATGATTGTGGACTTCAGGAAACAGCAGAGGGAACACCCCCCTATCCACATCGATGGAACAGTAGTGGAGAGGGTAGCAAGTTTTAAGTTCCTCGGCATACACATCACAGACAAACTGAATTGGTCCACTCACACAGACAGCATCGTGAAGAAGGCGCAGCAGCGCCTCTTCAACCTAAGGAGGCTGAAGAAATTCGGCTTGTCACCAAAAGCACTCACAAACTTCTACAGATGCACAATCGAGAGCATCCTGGCGGGCTGTATCACCGCCTGGTATGGCAACTGCACCGCCCTCAACCGTAAGGCTCTCCAGAGGGTAGTGAGGTCTGCACAACGCATCACCGGGGGCAAACTACCTGCCCTCCAGGACACCTACACCACCCGATGTCACAGGAAGGCCATAAAGATCATCAAGGACATCAACCACCCGAGCCACTGCCTGTTCACCCCGCTATCATCCAGAAGGCGAGGTCAGTACAGGTGCATCAAAGCTGGGACCGAGAGACTGAAAAACAGCTTCTATCTCAAGGCCATCAGACTGTTAAACAGCCACCACTAACACTGAGTGGCTGCTGCCAACACACTGACACTGACTCAACTCCAGCCACTTTAATAATGGGAATTGATGGGAAATGATGTAAATATATCACTAGCCACTTTAAACAATGCTACCTTATATAAATGTTACTTACCCTACATTATTCATCTCATATGCATACGTATATACTGTACTCTATATCATCGACGGTATCCTTATGTAATACATGTATCACTAGCCACTTTATACTATACTATGACACTTTGTTTACATACTCATCTCATTTGTACATACTGTACTCGATACCATCTACTGTATCTTGCCTATGCTGCTCTGTACCATCACTCATTCATATATCCTTATGTACATATTCTTTATCCCCTTACACTGTGTACAAGACAGTAGTTTTGGAATTGTTAGTTAGATTACTTGTTATTACTGCATTGTCGGAACTAGAAGCACAAGCATTTCGCTACACTCGCACTAACATCTGCTAACCATGTGTATGTGACAAATAAAATTTGATTTGATTTGATTTGATATTGCAATGTCATGCCAATTGGCCAGATGGTGGCACTATAACAAGCAATTGAAACTGCAAAATTTGAAAGGTTGGTACTAGGGTTGCACATTTTGGGGAATATTCAGAGGTGGAAACTTTCCGTGGGAATTAACGGGAATATATGGGAATTAACGGAAAATATATGCAAATTAATATTAATACCATTTAAATGTAGATGTTTTTTGCATTGGATATATTTACCATATCATATGGAGACAGAAACATAAACATATTACCTTATCAAAAGTAGACATAATTGCCAATGATTAAATCCTTCCAATAGAAATAAAAAAAACAATTTAGTTATGAATTGAACTTTAATTAAATGAGTTGACTATTCACATGGGATTATTTCACTGAACAACAAAAGAAAGGGAATATTGAATGATCCCCAATGACCCATCGCATCTCCCAAAAATGTTTTCAACATACATCTGTAAAATTATAGTCCAGAAACTAAAGCTTTGGTTGTCCTCCTCTCAGGCTTCCATGTCTTCTCCCTGAACCTCCTCAATGTCCACCTCTTAAACATCAGACTCTGAGGCCTCATCTTCAATTACTTTCCAAACTTGTTGATAATGTCTCGTTGTCAGGCTCAAGAAGCCTCAAAATTGGATGGCCACCATTTTTTTCGACCCTTGAATTGATCAGCCTGTTGCGTGCTTTGGTGTGTGTGTTCCCAAACAAGGACCAGTTGCGCTCTGAGGCGGCTGATGTGGGTGGGATTTGGAGGATAATGGAGAGGCAACAGGAGAAAGAGCCTCAGATCCACAAAGTTCATTCCACCAGGTGGCTGATGAGATGTTGACATGACTGCCCTATTGCATCTCCATCCCAAAGCCCTTGCTTGGATGTGTACTTTGCCAGACTGCCAAGAGCCTTGCCCTCATCCTGGCCAAGGTGGCGAGACACGGTAGTGATGACACCATAAGCCTTGTGGATCTCTGCACCAGACAGGATGCTCTTGCCAGCATACTTGGGGTCCAATATGTACGCTACGGCATGTAGGGCTTCAGGCAGAAGTCTTCATGATTTTTTACCTATTTCACAACTGCAGTTTCCTCTGCTTGGAGCAACAGTGAAGTGGGCAGGGCAGTACGGATTTATTCGCTTATATCTACAAGCAGAGTCTGAACATCAGACAGGATGGAATTGTCTCCCTCAATCCGTGCAATGGCTACTGCTATAGGTTTCAGGAGTTTCAGGCTGCTTACCACTCTCTCCCAAAATACATCATCCAGGAGGATCCTCTTGATGGGGCTGTCCATATCGGCAGACTGTGATATGGCCATTTCTTGGAGAATCGTTCCCCTCCAGGAGACTGTCAAACATGATGACAACACCACCCCAACGGGTGTTGCTGGGCAGCTTCAATGTAGTGCTCTTATTTTTCTCACTTTGCTTGGTGAGGTAGGTTGCTACTATAACTTGATGACCCTTCACATACCTAACCATTTCCTTGGCTCTCTTGTATACTGTATCCATTGTTTTCAGCCCATGATGTGCTTGAAGAGCAGATTCAATGCATGAGCAGCACAGCCAATAGAGGGAAGGACTCACATTACCTGTGAGCATCAGAGGTGAACCAGTTGCATACACAGCTCAAGCAAGACATTCATCAGCATTTCTCTGACTACGTTCCTCCATTGAGTCAAAAAAACATCTGATTCCAGGAGGACCATGAGCTGTTGCTATCAATCAGTCATCTGATTCATCATTTTCACCTCGAATAGAAGTAGAGGGACTTTTGTCAGAGGTTGCTTGTCGTGAGCGCTGGGGGAATTTTATGCACTTGGCCAGATGATTCTGCAGCTTTGTTGCATTCTTCACATATGATTTGGCACAGTATTTACACATTTACACCACTTTTTCTTCTCCATTAGCTGCAGTGAAATGTCTCCACACATCAGATAGTGCCCGTGGCATTTTCCTGTAAAGATTAGAAAAAAAATATTTTAAAAATATAATACAATTCCATGTACAGATAAATAGTTAAGCAGTTAGGTTAAACAACTCCTTTGTAAGATACATTTTTTAAATGACACTTGTATGGAAACAGGTGAATTAACAATCCTCGGTTAGCAGTCTCAAGCAAGCTAAAACCCACATGGTAGCAAAACATGGTAACAAGTTAGAGATTATTTAAACACACTTTGCTGTAGGCTATTATTTACTAATTAACAAAAAATAATGTATGTCATATAAAATATATTCACCCCACCCAGTATTGTAATCAAAACTTACCAGAAAGCACGTAGTCCTTAGTTCATACAGTGTAGTAGTGTGGGCTCAATAGCATCTCATTAGTGTGCAAGATCTTGAGAATCAGCTGTACATGTGATGGAAGAATGCACTGTGCATGCAGAGGGTTGCAATTCCATTGAAATGGGGATAGTTAAACCAAAATATGCCACAAGACCTAGAATTGCCTTATGTGTATCCCACAAAAAAAAGGTTCACTGTTATAAGCAATTTTGATGAATTTAAGCAAAATTCCCCATATTCCAGGGCTTTACTTCCCATGGAAAATTTCAGCAAAATTTACCAGAAAGTTTCCGACCCTTTCCAACCCTAGTCGGTACATAGGTCCCTCTCCTCACAAGGAACAAATGAGCCTCAAGAATCCATAAGGTCCGCAATGATGGATTTTCTGCCATTTGTAATTCTTTGTTAAAACACTACTCCTCTGGCAGCGAATGACCGATTTGCGTGAAACATGACATATAGAATGTATGGACCAAGGTCTCTCAACCCAATATTTTCCAGGCTAGCATCTCAAACAACATGGCCGCTACTGACCAATAAATATTAATGTGGGCGTGGTCTGGCACATAAATGCATATAAATCACACACAGATATTTGTATTGTAACAAAACTTGATAAACTTGATGTTCCAATCACTGTCTATACTCAACGTATGCAAGCACATTCAGGTCAACCACACAGTGGCGCTATAACGGGCACATGTTGATATCTCTTGATCTGTTTGACTTCGAGTGATAAATTTTGCACACATGCTCAGGGATATGAGTCCAGCTAATCTGTACTGTATGGTTCAGTTTGGCCACATGGCGGCGCCATTTGACAGGAAAAACACTAATGCAAGCTCATTGGCTCATAGCAGACATATTGTTTGAGGTAGAGTCCTGGAAAAACGTGTGTTTAAAGATATCGGTACATAGATGCTATATACCAAATTTGGTGTGAATCGGTCTAGCAGTTGTGGAGAAGATGTTTAAAGTCGTCAACATCATTAAAATTGGTCCAAAAACCAACAGAAGCATATTGCATGATCTTTCGATGTTGAGTTCTGATATTTGGCAAGCGTGGTAAGGAGTACAGTTCATCCTAGGGAAATGTGTCAAATTTCTCCTGGTGGTGGCGCTATGGGGCCAAAGTGTGAGCCCTGGCATGGCTGTTTGCAGCTATATTTATCTTTATTTTGGGAGTGCACAGCACGCACCGCCAGGTATGACTGGAATCAAATCCCTGCTGAAGGGTTGTATGTTTGGCAAAATGCCAATGTGTAGAAAGCAAGTCTGAAAAACAGCACCTCGTGACTGAGTTTCATCATCCCAGATGTTATTCGGTACATTGTTGCCTTTTGCTCTTTCACTCCTCAGTGATATCTCTCACACACTGTAGCTACTGTGGTTCATCCCACCATAGAATATCTAGTAAATGTCAGTTGATGCTGACCCAGCTTTGTTCCCCTTCTGCATTGTCATTCTCCTAAGCATCTAAGTGAATAGCCGACTGCTTGACTATTTCAGTCCATTCACAGCGTCCAGTGATTCCAACATGCTCTCAGGAATCCCCTTCTCCCCCTCCCTGGACCAAAACACTAGTCAGTGACAGAGGTGGCAGATATGATGAATCTCCTAGTGTATGTCCCTTTAAGTCAGCCAGGAAATGTAGTGGGGTCAATACTTGAGTGAGGGAGATAGAGAGAGAAAGAGGAAGAGGTTATTAATAACTTGCTCTGTCATGGCCGAGCAGTCACGGGCTGTCTAATGTAAAAGAGCTTGTGGCTTCTCTCACAGCTTCTAGGCATTCTCTCCCCCTCTTTCTTTCTCTCTCTGCTGACAAAGGGAGCCTCGAGGCATTCCTACTGCCATGTGTGTGTGCGCATGCGTAATGTCTGTGACCATTCAGCATGCAAGTCACAACAGACTCCCTATGACATCTGACTTCAATGTCTAGGAGGTAATACAGATTTGAGACTGGGACTTAAAAGTGTGAGATGTAAAATAATACCATTGTGAATAACTATGATAATAATCACTGGGATGCATATTTACTATTTTACTGAACAATGATGTGGGTTGTGATCCTGATCACATAGAAATTATGCAATTGATATAAGTTTGAAAAGTTAACAATGTATTTACTCTCTATAATGGTGACATGAGGACAACTGTAAATGCTTCCTTACATGGTGGGTCTGTCTGAGTCTGTGAGTCTCTCCAAGTTAGGACCCAGCTGACATAACAGTTGTATACTGTGCTGCAGTAATTTGGTCACATCAAGAACAGTCAATCCATTCAGCTCAAAACATAAAATTGAGCGTGATCCATATGACACACAGTCTCTCTCTCTCAAGGTCACGTAATTTCAGTTTCTTCCAGACTTAAAAACGTTTTCTGTTGGCTATCATATCTGTGTAGGTGAAGTGTATATCTCATCTCATCAATACCATCAGCATTTATAAGAATTCCAGAATTCCAGCTTGTGCACCAAACTCCAACCCAGACCAAGAGCAACATTCATGATTACAGTAGCCTATGACATGACCTATTGAGACAGCCCGGTTTCATAGAGTAGACGTTACATAGTATATAAAAATCTGGGGCACTCAAATTAATATGATATGTTATGTTTTGTATTGTTACATAAGACAACCTGGACTCAGGGATAGACGCGATACAGTAAAAACAAATCCGAGACACTGAAATTAGTATAATATGTTACGTTTTGTATAGTATGTATTAACTTGTGGATCCATTTAGTATGATATGTTACAAATTCCAATTTGTACAATATATTACACATTTGCAATACGTATAATAAGTTACGAATTCCAATTTGTTGTGGCTAAAGTTAGCTAGAGGGCTAACGTTAGCTAAGCAAGAGGATAGGCATTAAGGTTAGGGTTAAGGTTAGGGTTAGGTGTTAAGTTAATGGGTTAATGTTAGGGGAAGGGTTAGTTAACATGCTAAGTGGTTGCAAAGTAGCTAAAAAGTAGTTGCAAATTAGCTAAAAAGTAGTAAGTAGTTGAAAAGTTGTTTGTTAGCTAAAATTGTCTGCGATGAGATTCGAACACGCAACATTCGGGTTACTTGTTTTAATGGTGTTGGTTGTTTGTCTTGATTTTCTAGTGTTGATTTTAGTTTTTTTAACAACAGTTAATGGTCACATGAAATTACTTATGGGCTACTTGTAAAACCCATACAGCGCTGTGAAGCGCAGAGCTAGAGATATGACGTCATGTAATAGCATGTACGGTCACTAACTTCCAATTTAGGTGTTTATTAGTGCCCAAATCTTCCAATTTCAACAAGTATACATACGTGTAAGACTGTAAAGGGCTACCATATCATACTAATTTGAGTGGCCCAAATTGCCCAGATTGGCAATTACATCTAATTCTATGAGGCCAGGCTGTTACTTAAGGTAAAAACAAAAAGGTAGGTGGATGGTCGTATAACGTGAACACAGCCTGAATCTCATCACGGACAACTTCAGCATTTTGCAAGTATTTACTACTTTTTAGCTACTTAGCATGTTAGCTAACCCTTCCCCTAACCCCAATCTTAACCCTTTAACTTAACTCCTAACCTTAACACTAACCCCTAGCCTAGCTAACAGTAACCACTTAGCTAACATTAGCATTACCCACTTAGCTAACATTAGCATTACCCACCTAGCTAACGTTAGCCACAACAAATTGGAATTCATAACATATCATACAGTGCCTTCAAAAGGTATTCATACCCCTTGACTTATTCCACATTTTGTTGTGTTGCAGTCTGAAATCAAAATGGATTAAATATATTTTTCCTCGCCCATCTACACACAATACCCCATAATGACGAAGTGAAAACATGTTATTCAAAATTTTTGCAAATGTATTGAAAATAAAATATAGAAATATCTCATTTACATAATTATTCCACACCCCTCAGTCAACACGTTAGAATCACCTTTTGGCAGGGATTATAGTGGTGTCTTTCTGGGTAAGTCTCTAAGAGCTTTACACACCTGGATTGTACAATAATAGTACATTATTCTTTTTCAAATTCTTCAAGCTCCGTCAAGTTGGTTGTTGATCATTGCTAGCCAGCCATTTTCAAGTCTTGTCATAGATTCTCAAGCTGATTTAAGTAAAAACTGTAACTAGGCCACTCATTAACATTCAATGTCATCTTGGTAAGCAACTCCAGTATATGGCAGTATACTCCAGTATTTGGCCTTGTATTTTAGGTTATTGTCCAGCTGAAACGTGAATTTTCCTCCCATTGTCTGCTGAAAATTTGACCTGTGCTTAGCTCTATTCCGTTTATTTTTATCCTAAAAAACTCCCTAGTCATTGCCAATGACAAGCATACCCATAACATGATGCATCCACCACCATGCTTTAAAATATGAAGAGTGGTACTCAGTGATGTGTTGGATTTTCCCCAAACATAACACTTTGTATTCGGGAAAAAAAGTTAATTTCTTTGCCTAATTTTTGATCAGTTTAACATTAGTGTGTTATTGCAAACAGGATGCATGTTTTGGAATATTTTTATTCTGTAAACGCTTCCTTCTTTTCACTCATGTAGGTTAGTACTGTGGAGTAACTATAATGTTGGTGATCCATCCTCAGTTCACAGCCATTAAACTCTGTAACTGTTTTAAAGTCACCACCATGAAATCCCTGAGTGGTTTCCTTCCTCTCCGAATGCCTGTATCTTTATAGTAACTGGGTATATTGAAACACAATCAAACGTGTAATTATTATCTTCATCATGCTCAAAGGGATTTTCAATGTCTACATTTTTTTTACTACCAATAGGTACCCATCTTTTGTGGATGAACCTGTGTTTGAAGTTCACTGCTCGACTGAGAGACCTTACATATAAATTGTATGTGTGGGGTACAGAGATGAGGTAGTCATTCAAAAATCCTCAAGACTATTATTGCACACAGAGTGAGTCCATGCAATTTATTATGTGACTTGTTAAGTGGTACATTTTTACTCCTAAACATATTTTTCTCCTAAACTTTGCCATAACAAAGGGATTGACTACTTATTGACTAGACATTTCAGCTTTTCATTTTTTATTAAATTTGTAAAAATGTCTAAAAGCATATTTCTACTGACATTATGGTGCAATTTGTGTAGGCCAGTAATAGAAAATCCAGATTTAATCCATTTAAAATTCAGTAATACATCATACGAATTGTAATTCGCAACACATCATATGAATTGTAATTCGTAACACATCATACGAAATGGATCCAAAAATGATATATACCCTACCAACGTAACATATCATACTAACTTGAGTATCCTGGGTTTTAGTTTTGTATAATACGTCTACCCCTACCCCTGAGTACAGGTTGCGTGAGGGTTTCTGGTCATGAGGAAAAGTAGGCAACTGCCAGCCAATTGCGCATGGTGAGAAAAAGAATGGGGATCAATACTTTGCCTTCAAAGGTGAAATACGACAGTGCGTCAGAAAACATTATTTTTAACAATGCAAATTGTCATTTTAACACATGCTAAAACTATACCCAAAGAGCTAGTGTTCATCTCTACGAGTGACTCGGATAAAGTACACAGTAGCCTACTTACGCCCTGGCTTTGGGGAAACCCATCGATAAGAGGACGTCCAAATTCGATCCATATTTCACAGTGCCCGATACTTTCGGCCGAAGGCTTCGCGGGATGATTTTGCTGAAGAGATCCTCTTTTGCAGCCATGATTCAGGATTCCATTGGTTTCAGACTAGATCCAGTCTACGATACTGTAGCGAGTGGCGGGGAAAGATATCTAATAGTCTACAACCGATCATTTTTGTGAGCAAGTGCGGTCGCTCCCTCCCCGCCCCCAGAAACTCAAATTATGTCTGCTGCTGCGATTTGAATTTAAAAAGGAAAGATACGTGCAGAGCGCACGGGATTTATTATGAATTTTCGCCTCTTCTCTGTATGGGACCCATTGCGGTATGCTAAATTATAGTAGCCGAATAATAATAGGTATACTAGCTTAATAATAGACTATTCAGTACAGCTTGAGCCAAAAATAAAAGAGAATTGTAGATAGTGAGCAATATGTAATACAGAGTAACGTTAGACCCAGTCTAATATGGAACAATAAATAAATAAGTGAAATTAGGCTACTAATAAACTGCATTTGCCTAATAAATGAATAACCCATATTTATTCAATGTTCATAAAAAGACAATGCGTTACATTTATAAAATGACTCACAAACCATTACCTGGCACATTAATTTCACAACTGTCTCATCATATACCATTCATACAGGATATCATGGGCTACAAATCTGCCCACGTGAATAGAAAAATATAATGCTGTGTTATCTTAGCCCCAGATTTTATATTTGATTGATTATAATGACGTCCATTGTAGATCATTTAAAATCATACTTGGCTGTTGGTTGCAATGGTACCAGATGGGTTATATGGTACAATCACACAGAACGCTTTCCTCATCTCCACCTAGTGTCAAAGCAAAGACATGCACAACATTACTACTGTATGGGTAACACTGGATTTGGATAGTCCTCTATAATAGAGCCTACAGATGGACCCGTTTATAGATGCTCAAGTACTATCAACAAACTTTAGCTCTAACCGTAGGAAGCTGTGGTGTTTCAAGTTAAGTCAAGTATTATAACAGAGTTGCAGTTGATAGTTTGAGCATCAATTAACCATTTATGCGGGACTATCAAAATAAAGTGACCAAAGTATGACAAACAATTCAGCTCTTTTACATTGATTTCACTGCATACACAGTATACAGTTTTGTTTAAGATGTGAAAGTATAAGTCTTATCAGTCTTCCTTGATCCAGATACAAGCCCACCACAGCACCACCACTGCTGGGCAGTTTCACAGCTGAACCAGACTGCATTGACAAGCAATGTAAGCAAACACAACGAATGATAAATAAAAAAGTACAAAGAAACATAGTAGGAAAATATCTTGAAAATTGTAACTCTATACTGTGCCTGTCTTGCCATTTGCACCATCTTGAGATTACCTGGTCCCAATCAGTCTTCTGTGTACACAGACCAATAGGACAGAGATCGTTCCAGTATTAGTGGTTTCCTGTGTGAAAATTGCCCTTACATCTTATTATGTAAACTCATGTGAACCCCTGCATGGGAGTCAAACAGTCAAATATCATACATGTTGATGACAATCAACTCTTTAGGACCATGAGTTTTTCCTGATCAGGTCATGTGGTCAGGAAAATCTTTCTGGCTCTATAACATTTGGCGACCATGTTTTATCTTTCCAAGGTCACAGATATAAAAGGCTAATTCATGGGAGCAAAGAGATTAACTTCCTCAAATCAATGACAGACTCAACGGATGTCACGCTTATCTTTATCGTCACAGCTCTTAAGTTCTCACCCATCAACTGTGCCAGCCTGCTCCAGTCCATTCCCATTCCAGCAACCCTGGGGAGGACAAGGGAACCCAAACGTTACATTACCAGGTAATGCTCACTTAAAGATGCACTCTCAAAAGTTTGCATAACTCAGCCAGTAGTTTTGAGTGGTGCTTACGAGCCAAAAGTGGTCCCTGTTTTTTTGTGTACTCTGTCATCAAAATGTGTACTACATCATCCATTTCATATATGTTACATCCTGCAAATACATATATACTTTTTAAACATTACGAATTTGTTGTGCTTAAGATCCTAGATTGGATCTTTAAGCAATATCACAGAGACAGGCAATAACTCTGTGGGGGAGGATGTAGACAGAGGTTAGAGGGGTAGACTAGTACTGGATGGCTGCTGGTTCAAATTCAATAACTACCATCCACTGATGTTGTGCCTTTGCTATCGCACCAGGGGCACTATTGCCACTGAACCTGTGCGCCTCCAAACATCTCACACAAATCTGTCTTGATCTGTGAGCTCAGCAAAAGACTTCATGGCCTCAACCATTTCTGCTTCTCCTGAAAAAAAGTGGAGGACAGAGGGCCTAAATACGAATAGAGAACAAACGTATCCCTTTTCATTATCATCTGATTCGTCTAGCCTACCGTTTAACATCGACGAAGTGATAATTCCATCAGTACAGGAAGAAAAACTGAAATTCCCAATGGAATTGAACTCGACCTTGGTGAACATTGCTGCCTGCCAACTGAGCTTACCGTGTGTGTGTGTGTGTGTGTGTTTTACAGTTGAGCCAGCGCTGTCAGACAAGCTAACCAGAACGGTGGCAGGTTGCTCATGTCCATAGGAGTGTAATCCCCTGTGTACAGTCAACACACAAACATGAACATTTAAAATGTTCATTGTAAACTCAGTTACATAATGTATACATAAATGTTCAGCTCTAGATATATGTAAGAGGATGCACAAAGATATCCACAAGTGCCTTTAAAAACACACATGCACAATCTCCCATAAGCCTAAAGAAATGAATTACCTTTCAAAAATCATTAATCAATCATTAGACCACACAGGAGGCGGGGGGGAGGGGGCGAGTGTCTGCGGGGTGTTCTCTCCACCCTTGTATTTGACTTTTGAATTAAGGTAATCTGGTTGTCTAGGTATAAATTGAAAGTAAAAAACAAAAACTTGCAGACACTCAGCCCTCCATGGAATGACTTTGACTCCCCTGCAGGGGTTCACAGTTGGCAAGCGTAGACTGGTAACTTTTATTATTTATTTGGCGCACGGAAACTAGAGGCCATGAATGACTTGATCCAAAATAAATGCATCGATTGGCCTATTATAAGCAGTCTAACTTAAACCTTCATATCCGTTGCCCGGTTTGACATAAAGACGTGAAACTTTGTATGTCGGTGTCTTTCCTTATGTTGAACAAATTTGCTTCAATGTTCATCTCTTCTCTTAGTTTGAGAAAATATAAAGGATTGGTTAAGAGATGGATGAGTTATTGATAAATCAGAAAATATTTTTTTATGGGTCCATTTATCCTTCGTAAATCCACTCCACAATGGCCTATCAACTTGCAACATTGTAGGGTCATCAAAGCCATTACCATGATGTACCATGTTAAGTTTGCATTGATATCTTAAAAAATAATGAAGCTATTAGCACTTTCTTGACTTTGTAACGAATTCGAATGCATAAAATCGTAATAAAAAATCTTCTCATAGACAAAGTCAGATTCACTCCAAATTTGCTCTTTGGACTTACAATCGTCCATAAAGAGTTTGAGAAATATATGGCAACAGCTACAATACGCAAGATATACTTCAAAAAAATCTTCTTCTAGTGAACCATAGGACCAAATGACACCAAATGTGAAATTTAGGCCCATGGTTCATGTCTTAACTAGTTTGAGAAAAGCTAAGGGATTGGTCAAAAGATGGCTAAGCTACTGACAAATCAAAAATCAGATTTTATGCGTCAACATGTCCTATCAACTTCAAACTTGTCGTCACTAGCATCGATGTCCTTAAAATGAACCACACTGAATTTGGTATTGATATCTCAACATATTAGTCTTTTATAGTTTTGAGAGAATAAATAGTTGCATTCAAATATGGCCGCACTGTACCTATAGATGACCGTTAGCACATATACTAATGCTAAAAAAAATAGTTTAAAAATATTTTTCTCGTGAACCATACGTCAGATTGACTCCAGATTTGATAAAAAACTAATTTAACTCTAATGAATTTGAGAATGATTAGTTGCTGCATTCAAAGTCGGCCACGCCACACCACTAGCCATTTGGAATGTAAACCTTAAGAACATTTCCTTAGAAGCTGTGTGAATATAAAGTCACGGCCACCTTAGATTGCTGCACCAGACTAGTTGGTGGCACTATAGATGTCATTGGCACCGGTACGAGATACAGTTGAAGTCGGAAGTTTACATACCCCTTGCCAAATACATTTAAACTCCTGACTTGTAATCCTAGTAAAAATTCCCTGTCTTAGGTCAGTTTGGATCCCCACTTTATTTTAAGAATGTGAAATGTCAAAATAATAGTAGAGAGAATGATTTATTTCAGCTTTTATTTCTTTCATCACATTCCCAGTGGGTCAGAAGTTTACATACACTCAATTAGTATTTGGTAGCATTGCCTTTAAATTGTTTAACTTGGGTCAAACGTTCGGCTAGCCTTCCACAAGCTTCCCACAATAAGTTGGGTGGATTTGGCCCATTCCTCCTGACAGAGCTGGTGTAACTGAGTCGGTTTCCAGGCCTCCTTGCTCGCACATGCTTTTTCAGTTCTGCCCACAAATCGTCTATAGGATTGAGGTCTGGGCTTTGTGATGGCCACTCCAATACCTTGACTTTGCTGTCCTTATGCTATTTTGCCACAACTTTGGAAGTATGCTTGGGGTCATTGTCTATTTGGAAGACCCATTTGCGACCAAGCTTTAACTTCCTGACTGATGTCTTGAGGTGTTGCTTCAATATATCAACATAATTTTCCGGCCTCATGATGCCATCTATTTTGTGAAGTGCACCAGTCCCTCCTGCAGCAAAGCACCCCCACAACATGATGCTAACACACCTGTGCTTCACGGTTGGGATGGTATTCTTCGGCTTGCAAGCCTCCCCCTTTTTTCTCCAAACATAACAATGGTCATTATGGCCAAACAGTTCTATTTTTGTTTCATCAGACCAGAGGGCATTTCTCCAAAAAGTACGATCTTTGTCCCCATGTGCAGTTACAAACAGTAGTCTGGCCTTTTTATGCAGGTTTTGGAGCAGTGGCTTCTTCTTGGCTGAGCGGCCTTTCACGTTATGTCGATATAGAACTCATTTTATTGTGGGTATATATACTTTTGTACCTGTTTCCTCCAGCATCTTCACAAGGTCCTTTGCTGTTGTTCTGGGATTGATTTGCACTTTTCGTACCACAGTATGTTCATCTCTAGGAGACGGAACGTGTCTCCTTCCTGAGTGGTAGGCCGGCGCGTGGTCCCATAGTCTTTATACTTGTGTACTATTGTTTGTACAGAGGTACCGTCAGGCATTTGGAAACTGCTCCCAAGGATGAACCAGAATCTTGGCTGATTTCTTTTAATTTTCCCATGATATCAAGCAAAGAGGCACTGAATTTGAAGGGCCTTGAAATACATCCACAGGTACATCTCCAATTGACTCAAATTATGTCAATTAGCCTTTCAGAAGCTTCTAAAGCCATGACATCATTTTCTGGAATTTTCCAAGCTGTTTAAAGGCACAGACAACTTAGTGTACAGTGGGGCAAAAAGTATTTAGTCAGCCACCAATTGTACAAGTTCTCCCACTTAAAAAGATGAGAGAGGCCTGTAATTTTCATCATAGGTACACTTCAACATGACAGACAAAATGAGAAAAAAAATCCAGAAAATCACATTGTAGGATTTTTAATGAATTTATTTGCAAATTATGGTGGAAAATAAGTATTTGGTCAATAACAAAAGTTTATCTCAATACTTTGTTATATACCCTTTGTTGGCAATGACAGAGGTCAAACCTTTTCTGTAAGTCTTCACAAGGTTTTCACACACTGTTGCTGGTATTTTGGCCCATTCCTCCATGCAGATCTCCTCTAGAGGAGTGATATGTTGGGGCTGTTGCTGGGCAACACAGACTTTCAACTCCCTCCAAAGATTTTCTATAGGGTTGAGATCTGGAGACTGGCTAGGCCACTCCAGGACCTTGAAATGCTTCTTACGAAGCCACTCCTTCGTTGCCCGGACGGTGTGTTTGGGATCATTGTCATGCTGAAAGATCCAGCCACGTTTCATCTTCAATGCCCTTGCTGATGTAAGGAGGTTTTCACTCAAAACCTCACGATACATGGCCCCATTCATTCTTTCCTTTACACGGATCAGTCGTCTTGGTCTCTTTGCAGAAAAACAGCCCCAAAGCATGATGTTTCCACCCCCATGCTTCACAGTAGGTATGGTGTTCTTTGGATGCAACTCACCATTCTTTGTCCTCCAAAACACGACGAGTTGAGTTTTTACCAAAATGTTCTATTTTGGTTTCATCTGACCATATGACATTCTCCCAATCTTCTTCTGGATCATCCAAATGCTCTCTAGCAAACTTCAGACGGGCCTGGACATGTACTGTCTTAAGCAGGGGGACACGTCTGGCACTGCAGGATTTGAGTCCCTGGCGGCGTAGTGTTTTACTGATGGTAGGCTTTGTTACTTTGGTCCCAGCTCTCTGCAGGTCATTCACTAGGTGTGGTTCTGGGATTTTTGCTCACCGTTCTTGTGATCATTTTGACCCCACGGGGTGAGATCTTGCGTGGAGCCCCAGATCGAGGGAGATTATCAATGGTCTTGTATGTCTTCCATTTCCTAATAATTGCTCCCACAGTTGATTTCTTCAAACCAAGCTGCTTATCTATTGCAGATTCAGTCTTCCCAGCCTGGTGCAGGTCTACAATTTTGTTTCTGGTGTCCTTTGACAGCTCTTTGGTCTTGGCCATAGTAGAGTTTGGAGTGTGACTGTTTGAGGTTGTGGACAGGTGTCTTTTATACTGATAACAAGTTCAAACAGGTGCCATTAATACAGGTAACGAGTGGAGGACAGAGGAGCCTCTTAAAGAAGAGTTACAGGTCTGTGAGAGCCAGAAATCTTGCTTGTTTGTAGGTGACCAAATACTTACTTTCCACTATAATTTGCAAATAAATTCATTAAAAATCCTACAATGCAATTTTCTGGATTTTTTTTCTCATTTTGTCTGTCATAGTTGACGTGTACCTATGATGAAAATTACAGGCCTCTCTCATTTTAAGTGGGAGAACTTGCACAATTGGTGGCTGACTAAATACTTTTTTGCCCCACTGTATTTAGCAGATGTTATTGCGGGTGTGGCGAAATGCTTGGGTTTCTAGCTCAGACAGTGCAGTAGTATCTTAACAATTCACAACAATACACACAAATCTAAAAGTTAAAGAATTGAAATAAGAAATATAAATATTAGGACGAGCAATGTCAGAGTGGCATTGACTAAAATATAGCAGAATACAGAATATACATATGGAAAGAGTAAAGCAGTATGTAAACATTATTAAAGTGACTAGTGTTCCATTATTAAAGTGACCAGTGATTCCATGTCTATGTATATACGGCAGCAGCCTTTAAGGTACAGTGTTGAGTAACCGGGTGGTAGCCGACTAGTGATGGTTATTTAACAGTCTGATGGCCTTGGGATAGAAGCTGTTATTCAGTCTCTCAGTCCCAGCTTTGATGCACCTGTACTGACCTCACCTTCTGGATGATAGCGGTGTGAACAGAGGGTGTGAACAGGCCGTGGCTCGGGTGGTTGATGTCCTTTGATCCTTTTTGTCTTCCTGTGACATCAGGTGCTGTAGGTATCCTGGAGGCAGTGGTGGAAAAAGTACCTACAGTGCCTTGCGAAAGTATTCGGCCCCCTTGAACTTTGCGACCTTTTGCCACATTTCAGGCTTCAAACATAAAGATATAAAACTGTATTTTTTTGTGAAGAATCATCAACAAGTGGGACACAATCATGAAGTGGAACGACATTTATTGGATATTTCAAACTTTTTTAACAAATCAAAAACTGAAAAATTGGGCGTGCAAAATTATTCAGCCCCCTTAAGTTAATACTTTGTAGCGCCACCTTTTGCTGCGATTACAGCTGTAAGTCGCTTGGGGTATGTCTCTATCAGTTTTGCACATCGAGAGACTGACATTTTTTCCCATTCCTCCTTGCAAAACAGCTCGAGCTCAGTGAGGTTGGATGGAGAGCATTTGTGAACAGCAGTTTTCAGTTCTTTCCACAGATTCTCGATTGGATTCAGGTCTGGACTTTGACTTGGCCATTCTAACACCTGGATATGTTTATTTTTGAACCATTCCATTGTAGATTTTGCTTTATGTTTTGGATCATTGTCTTGTTGGAAGACAAATCTCCATCCCAGTCTCAGGTCTTTTGCAGACTCCATCAGGTTTTCTTCCAGAATGGTCCTGTATTTGGCTCCATTCATCTTCCCATCAATTTTAACCATCTTCCCTGTCCCTGCTGAAGAAAAGCAGGCCCAAACCATGCTGCTGCCACCACCATGTTTGACAGTGGGGATGGTGTGTTCAGCTGTGTTGCTTTTACGCCAAACATAACGTTTTGCATTGTTGCCAAAAAGTTCAATTTTGGTTTCATCTGACCAGAGCACCTTCTTCCACATGTTTGGTGTGTCTCCCAGGTGGCTTGTGGCAAACTTTAAACTACACTTTTTATGGATATCTTTAAGAAATGGCTTTCTTGCCACTCTTCCATAAAGGCCAGATTTGTGCAATATACGACTTGATTGTTGTCCTATGGACAGAGTCTCCCACCTCAGCTGTAGATCTCTGCAGTTCATCCAGAGTGATCATGGGCCTCTTGGCTGCATCTCTGATCAGTCTTCTCCTTGTATGAGCTGAAAGTTTTCGAGGGACGGCCAGGTCTTGGTAGATTTGCAGTGGTCTGATACTCTTTCCATTTCAATATTATCGCTTGCACAGTGCTCCTTGGGATGTTTAAAGCTTGGGAAATCTTTTTGTATCCAAATCCGGCTTTAAACTTCTTCACAACAGTATCTCGGACCTGCCTGGTGTGTTCCTTGTTCTTCATGATGCTCTCTGCGCTTTTAACGGACCTCTGAGACTATCACAGTGCAGGTGCATTTATACGGAGACTTGATTACACACAGGTGGATTGTATTTATCATCATTAGTCATTTAGGTCAACATTGGATCATTCAGAGATCCTCGCTGAACTTCTGGAGAGTTTGCTGCACTGAAAGTAAAGGGGCTGAATAATTTTGCACGCCCAATTTTTCAGTTTTTGATTTGTTAAAAAAGTTTGAAATATCCATCTTCTTCTGGATCATCCAAATGCTCTCTAGCAAACTTCAGACGGGCCTGGACATGTACTGTCTTAAGCAGGGGGACACGTCTGGCACTGCAGGATTTGAGTCCCTGGCGGCGTAGTGTTTTACTGATGGTAGGCTTTGTTACTTTGGTCCCAGCTCTCTGCAGGTCATTCACTAGGTGTGGTTCTGGGATTTTTGCTCACCGTTCTTGTGATCATTTTGACCCCACGGGGTGAGATCTTGCGTGGAGCCCCAGATCGAGGGAGATTATCAATGGTCTTGTATGTCTTCCATTTCCTAATAATTGCTCCCACAGTTGATTTCTTCAAACCAAGCTGCTTATCTATTGCAGATTCAGTCTTCCCAGCCTGGTGCAGGTCTACAATTTTGTTTCTGGTGTCCTTTGACAGCTCTTTGGTCTTGGCCATAGTAGAGTTTGGAGTGTGACTGTTTGAGGTTGTGGACAGGTGTCTTTTATACTGATAACAAGTTCAAACAGGTGCCATTAATACAGGTAACGAGTGGAGGACAGAGGAGCCTCTTAAAGAAGAGTTACAGGTCTGTGAGAGCCAGAAATCTTGCTTGTTTGTAGGTGACCAAATACTTACTTTCCACTATAATTTGCAAATAAATTCATTAAAAATCCTACAATGCAATTTTCTGGATTTTTTTTCTCATTTTGTCTGTCATAGTTGACGTGTACCTATGATGAAAATTACAGGCCTCTCTCATTTTAAGTGGGAGAACTTGCACAATTGGTGGCTGACTAAATACTTTTTTGCCCCACTGTATTTAGCAGATGTTATTGCGGGTGTGGCGAAATGCTTGGGTTTCTAGCTCAGACAGTGCAGTAGTATCTTAACAATTCACAACAATACACACAAATCTAAAAGTTAAAGAATTGAAATAAGAAATATAAATATTAGGACGAGCAATGTCAGAGTGGCATTGACTAAAATATAGCAGAATACAGAATATACATATGGAAAGAGTAAAGCAGTATGTAAACATTATTAAAGTGACTAGTGTTCCATTATTAAAGTGACCAGTGATTCCATGTCTATGTATATACGGCAACAGCCTTTAAGGTGCAGTGTTGAGTAACCGGGTGGTAGCCGACTAGTGATGGTTATTTAACAGTCTGATGGCCTTGGGATAGAAGCTGTTATTCAGTCTCTCAGTCCCAGCTTTGATGCACCTGTACTGACCTCACCTTCTGGATGATAGCGGTGTGAACAGAGGGTGTGAACAGGCCGTGGCTCGGGTGGTTGATGTCCTTTGATCCTTTTTGTCTTCCTGTGACATCAGGTGCTGTAGGTATCCTGGAGGCAGTGGTGGAAAAAGTACCTACAGTGCCTTGCGAAAGTATTCGGCCCCCTTGAACTTTGCGACCTTTTGCCACATTTCAGGCTTCAAACATAAAGATATAAAACTGTATTTTTTTGTGAAGAATCATCAACAAGTGGGACACAATCATGAAGTGGAACGACATTTATTGGATATTTCAAACTTTTTTAACAAATCAAAAACTGAAAAATTGGGCGTGCAAAATTATTCAGCCCCCTTAAGTTAATACTTTGTAGCGCCACCTTTTGCTGCGATTACAGCTGTAAGTCGCTTGGGGTATGTCTCTATCAGTTTTGCACATCGAGAGACTGACATTTTTTCCCATTCCTCCTTGCAAAACAGCTCGAGCTCAGTGAGGTTGGATGGAGAGCATTTGTGAACAGCAGTTTTCAGTTCTTTCCACAGATTCTCGATTGGATTCAGGTCTGGACTTTGACTTGGCCATTCTAACACCTGGATATGTTTATTTTTGAACCATTCCATTGTAGATTTTGCTTTATGTTTTGGATCATTGTCTTGTTGGAAGACAAATCTCCATCCCAGTCTCAGGTCTTTTGCAGACTCCATCAGGTTTTCTTCCAGAATGGTCCTGTATTTGGCTCCATTCATCTTCCCATCAATTTTAACCATCTTCCCTGTCCCTGCTGAAGAAAAGCAGGCCCAAACCATGCTGCTGCCACCACCATGTTTGACAGTGGGGATGGTGTGTTCAGCTGTGTTGCTTTTACGCCAAACATAACGTTTTGCATTGTTGCCAAAAAGTTCAATTTTGGTTTCATCTGACCAGAGCACCTTCTTCCACATGTTTGGTGTGTCTCCCAGGTGGCTTGTGGCAAACTTTAAACTACACTTTTTATGGATATCTTTAAGAAATGGCTTTCTTGCCACTCTTCCATAAAGTCCAGATTTGTGCAATATACGACTTGATTGTTGTCCTATGGACAGAGTCTCCCACCTCAGCTGTAGATCTCTGCAGTTCATCCAGAGTGATCATGGGCCTCTTGGCTGCATCTCTGATCAGTCTTCTCCTTGTATGAGCTGAAAGTTTTCGAGGGACGGCCAGGTCTTGGTAGATTTGCAGTGGTCTGATACTCTTTCCATTTCAATATTATCGCTTGCACAGTGCTCCTTGGGATGTTTAAAGCTTGGGAAATCTTTTTGTATCCAAATCCGGCTTTAAACTTCTTCACAACAGTATCTCGGACCTGCCTGGTGTGTTCCTTGTTCTTCATGATGCTCTCTGCGCTTTTAACGGACCTCTGAGACTATCACAGTGCAGGTGCATTTATACGGAGACTTGATTACACACAGGTGGATTGTATTTATCATCATTAGTCATTTAGGTCAACATTGGATCATTCAGAGATCCTCGCTGAACTTCTGGAGAGTTTGCTGCACTGAAAGTAAAGGGGCTGAATAATTTTGCACGCCCAATTTTTCAGTTTTTGATTTGTTAAAAAAGTTTGAAATATCCATCTTCTTCTGGATCATCCAAATGCTCTCTAGCAAACTTCAGACGGGCCTGGACATGTACTGTCTTAAGCAGGGGGACACGTCTGGCACTGCAGGATTTGAGTCCCTGGCGGCGTAGTGTTTTACTGATGGTAGGCTTTGTTACTTTGGTCCCAGCTCTCTGCAGGTCATTCACTAGGTATGGTTCTGGGATTTTTGCTCACCGTTCTTGTGATCATTTTGACCCCACGGGGTGAGATCTTGCGTGGAGCCCCAGATCGAGGGAGATTATCAATGGTCTTGTATGTCTTCCATTTCCTAATAATTGCTCCCACAGTTGATTTCTTCAAACCAAGCTGCTTATCTATTGCAGATTCAGTCTTCCCAGCCTGGTGCAGGTCTACAATTTTGTTTCTGGTGTCCTTTGACAGCTCTTTGGTCTTGGCCATAGTAGAGTTTGGAGTGTGACTGTTTGAGGTTGTGGACAGGTGTCTTTTATACTGATAACAAGTTCAAACAGGTGCCATTAATACAGGTAACGAGTGGAGGACAGAGGAGCCTCTTAAAGAAGAGTTACAGGTCTGTGAGAGCCAGAAATCTTGCTTGTTTGTAGGTGACCAAATACTTACTTTCCACTATAATTTGCAAATAAATTCATTAAAAATCCTACAATGCAATTTTCTGGATTTTTTTTCTCATTTTGTCTGTCATAGTTGACGTGTACCTATGATGAAAATTACAGGCCTCTCTCATTTTAAGTGGGAGAACTTGCACAATTGGTGGCTGACTAAATACTTTTTTGCCCCACTGTATTTAGCAGATGTTATTGCGGGTGTGGCGAAATGCTTGGGTTTCTAGCTCAGACAGTGCAGTAGTATCTTAACAATTCACAACAATACACACAAATCTAAAAGTTAAAGAATTGAAATAAGAAATATAAATATTAGGACGAGCAATGTCAGAATGGCATTGACTAAAATATAGCAGAATACAGAATATACATATGGAAAGAGTAAAGCAGTATGTAAACATTATTAAAGTGACTAGTGTTCCATTATTAAAGTGACCAGTGATTCCATGTCTATGTATATACGGCAGCAGCCTTTAAGGTGCAGTGTTGAGTAACCGGGTGGTAGCCGACTAGTGATGGTTATTTAACAGTCTGATGGCCTTGGGATAGAAGCTGTTATTCAGTCTCTCAGTCCCAGCTTTGATGCACCTGTACTGACCTCACCTTCTGGATGATAGCGGTGTGAACAGAGGGTGTGAACAGGCCGTGGCTCGGGTGGTTGATGTCCTTTGATCCTTTTTGTCTTCCTGTGACATCAGGTGCTGTAGGTATCCTGGAGGCAGTGGTGGAAAAAGTACCTACAGTGCCTTGCGAAAGTATTCGGCCCCCTTGAACTTTGCGACCTTTTGCCACATTTCAGGCTTCAAACATAAAGATATAAAACTGTATTTTTTTGTGAAGAATCATCAACAAGTGGGACACAATCATGAAGTGGAACGACATTTATTGGATATTTCAAACTTTTTTAACAAATCAAAAACTGAAAAATTGGGCGTGCAAAATTATTCAGCCCCCTTAAGTTAATACTTTGTAGCGCCACCTTTTGCTGCGATTACAGCTGTAAGTCGCTTGGGGTATGTCTCTATCAGTTTTGCACATCGAGAGACTGACATTTTTTCCCATTCCTCCTTGCAAAACAGCTCGAGCTCAGTGAGGTTGGATGGAGAGCATTTGTGAACAGCAGTTTTCAGTTCTTTCCACAGATTCTCGATTGGATTCAGGTCTGGACTTTGACTTGGCCATTCTAACACCTGGATATGTTTATTTTTGAACCATTCCATTGTAGATTTTGCTTTATGTTTTGGATCATTGTCTTGTTGGAAGACAAATCTCCATCCCAGTCTCAGGTCTTTTGCAGACTCCATCAGGTTTTCTTCCAGAATGGTCCTGTATTTGGCTCCATTCATCTTCCCATCAATTTTAACCATCTTCCCTGTCCCTGCTGAAGAAAAGCAGGCCCAAACCATGCTGCTGCCACCACCATGTTTGACAGTGGGGATGGTGTGTTCAGCTGTGTTGCTTTTACGCCAAACATAACGTTTTGCATTGTTGCCAAAAAGTTCAATTTTGGTTTCATCTGACCAGAGCACCTTCTTCCACATGTTTGGTGTGTCTCCCAGGTGGCTTGTGGCAAACTTTAAACTACACTTTTTATGGATATCTTTAAGAAATGGCTTTCTTGCCACTCTTCCATAAAGGCCAGATTTGTGCAATATACGACTTGATTGTTGTCCTATGGACAGAGTCTCCCACCTCAGCTGTAGATCTCTGCAGTTCATCCAGAGTGAACATGGGCCTCTTGGCTGCATCTCTGATCAGTCTTCTCCTTGTATGAGCTGAAAGTTTAGAGGGACGGCCAGGTCTTGGTAGATTTGCAGTGGTCTGATACTCTTTCCATTTCAATATTATCACTTGCACAGTGCTCCTTGGGATGTTTAAAGCTTGTGAAATCTTTTTGTATCCAAATCCGGCTTTAAACTTCTTCACAACAGTATCTCGGACCTGCCTGGTGTGTTCCTTGTTCTTCATGATGCTCTCTGCGCTTTTAACGGACCTCTGAGACTATCACAGTGCAGGTGCATTTATACGGAGACTTGATTACACACAGGTGGATTGTATTTATCATCATTAGTCATTTAGGTCAACATTGGATCATTCAGAGATCCTCGCTGAACTTCTGGAGAGTTTGCTGCACTGAAAGTAAAGGGGCTGAATAATTTTGCACGCCCAATTTTTCAGTTTTTGATTTGTTAAAAAAGTTTGAAATATCCAATAAATGTCGTTCCACTTCATGATTGTGTCCCACTTGTTGTTGATTCTTCACAAAAAAATACAGTTTTATATCTTTATGTTTGAAGCCTGAAATGTGGCAAAAGGTCGCAAAGTTCAAGGGGGCCGAATACTTTCGCAAGGCACTGTAATTGTCATACTTGAGTAAAAGTATAGATACCTTAATAGAAAGTTACTCAAGTAAAAGTAAAAGTCACCCAGTGAAATACTACTTGAGTAAAAGTCTAAAATTATTTGGTTCTACATATACTTAAGTATCAAAAGTAAATGTAATTTCTAAAATATACTTAAGTATCAAAAGTAAAAGTATGAATAATTTTAAATCCCTTCTTTTAGCAAAGCAGATGGCACCATTTTCTTGTTTTTAAAATGTATGGATAGCCAGGGGCACACTCCAACACTCACGACATAATTGACAATAGATGCATTTGTGGTTAGTGAGCCCGCCAGATCAGAGGCAGAAGGGGTGACCATGTGTTGTCTCGATAAGTGCATGAATTGGACCATTTTCCTGCCCTGCTAAGCCTTCAAAATGTAACGAGTACTTTTGGGTGTCAGGTAAATTGTATGGAGTAAAAATTACTTTGTTTTCTTCAGGAATGTAGTGAAGTAAAAGTTGTCAAATATAAATAGTAAAGTAAAGTACAGATACCCCAAAAAAACGACTTAAGTAGTAATTTAAAGTATTTTTACTTAAGTAATTTACACCACTGCCTGGAGGTTAGGCAGTGTGCCCCCGGTGACACGTTGGGCACACCGCACCACCCTCTGGCGAGCCCTGCGGTTGCTGGCGGTGCAGCTGTTATGATACAGTCAGACAGGGTGCTCTTAATTATGCATCTGTAAAAGTTTGTGAGGGTCTTAGGGGGCAAGCCAAATTTCTTCAGACTCCTGAGGCTGAAGAGGCGCTATTGCACCTTCTTCACCACACTATCTGTGTGGGTGGACCATTTCAGATTGTCAGTGATGTGTACGGCAAGGAACTTCTCCACTGTGGTCCCGTTGATGTGGATAGGGGCGTGCTCTCTCTGCTGTCTCCTGAAGACCACGATCAGCTCCTTTGTTTTGTTAACGTTAAGGTTATTTTCCTGGCAACACTCTGCCAGGGCCCTCACCTCCTCCCTGTAGACTGTCTCGTCATTGTTGGTAATCAGGCTTTCTACTGTTGTGTTGTCTGCAAACTTGATGATTGAGTTGGAGGCTTGCGTGGCCACACAGTCATGGGTGAACAGGGATAACAGGAGGGGGCTGAGCACGCACCCTTGTGGGGCCCCTATAGACTGCCAGTATATTAACGCTAACAATCATGATAAATACAGCTGCGAGCAGCAATCAACAGGGTTCACAGGATGTCAGAAATGACACAAGATCAGTCTCATAACAAAGCAAGCACTCTATCATGTAGGAACTGTCTTCCTTTATATGCAAATAGTGAAAGCATTACCACGTTTATCTCTCAATACCACAAGTATGACGCAAGTGAAGTCTAGAGCTGTAGGTTGGTTATCTTGGAATGCAGCAGGTAATCATACTTAATATATTGAGTTTATATATAAATATGAGTATTGGAACTCTGCTGGGTTTGTCATACTCATACTCAACAGTTTCCCGTGTGTATCAAGAATGATCCACCACCCAAAGGACATCCGGCCAACTTGACACAACTGTGGGAAGCATTGGAGTCAACATGGGCCAGCATCCCAGTGGATTGCTTTCGACACCTTGGAGAGTCCATGCACTGACGAATTGAGGCTGTTCTGAGGGCAAAAGGAGGAAGTACAACTCAGTATTAGTAAGGGGTTGTTAATGTTTTGTACTCATTGTATATGCTGATTGTGTGCGCAGGCAGCAGAACTTCCAGTTTCTTATTTTCCAAAATAAAAGATCCACTTTTCAATACATTCATACCACATAATAGGGCAACATTATCTGATTATACTGATCTACTAATCACGATATTTCAAATTGTTCGTATGCATAATTAAAATGAACATTATTTTGCATGAGACAAAGTCCACTTGATCAATAGTTATTGGGAGTTTGTGCATGTGTGTTTTTAAAGTCGGAAGTTTACATACACTTAGGTTGGAGTCATTAAACTCGCTCACAGAGGATCTCTAGAACAGAGAGCAGGCCACAAGTCAAAAGCAGCTGCCTGTTTTTTCCATTGAGGTTGGAACAATTCTGAGCTGAATGTAGCTGAACTCACACAACTGTGGCTTCTCTATGTGTGATTGGGTTATGCACCTAACATATTCAGTTACAGAGATCTGATCGCTGCACCTCCTCTGATTCAGAGTTTGATACACACTTGGTACATGGGCCACATTTGATTTGATATTATTTATAAGAGTTCATAATATATGTTTATGTGCCATAATAGCTATTGAGACTGCACATTTGAAATACCATAGCCCTGTTCATCCATCAGTTGTTTGCTAAAGTCCATGTAGACTAGGCCCTCATAGACCTGCAATGAAAAGAAGACACCATTTTAGTCCTTTCCAGGACAATTACAACAACTACAGTAACCATGCCAGCATAGTACAGCTTGGCTTGGCTCAGCTCAGTAGTGTGAAAAGGGGAGCGTTGTCTTTTTATTGCTGACCTGAACAACTCTGTCCTGAAGACCAGCAGTGAGGAAGAGTTCATCCGTCTCTTCGTCACTGCCGGTCTTGGCCCTGATGGGTTTGGAAAGGTCCTAGGGCTAACAACGGAACAAAACAACTTAAAACACAGGTTGATCATTTGGCACATGAGTAGAGTGAACTCCAGAGTAACATGTTATTCTTCTTAAACTTTCTGAGATGTTGTAGAATTTCAGACTCTTCAGAGTGCCAGACACTATTGCACTGTTAAAGAAGAGAATGTTATAAAATGTTATAAAAAATAGTATGTAATTATTAACACAAAGGGAGTTTGAGATAGAAAAGATAATACCAAAAAAAGTACAAAAATCAAGAAGTATATGATGATTACTATGTCGTTAATCTATAAAATATAGAAGAAAAATTTAAAACAGTATTCTCTCAAGGACTTTCACAGGATACACTGTCATGAACTAGGCTCATGAGACATTTAGAAGTGACATTCTTCAAGAATGAATGGGTATCATTAATTCAAATGAACAAAAATACCTAATAAATATCACAGAGTGGGCCTTTAAGTAGAGAGACTGTAGTGAAGACACTTACCACCAGGCAAGGAATGTTGGTATCATATTTGAGAGTGAAGTTCTGCTTTGTCAAAGCAGTGTTAGTTGCTAACTGATTTCATAGACAGTACTAACGATACAGTAATAACCTGGGTTGGGGTCAATCCAGTTCTCAATTCAGAAAGTGAATTGAAATTCAAATCATGACTAGAAAATCCTTCTTTAAAACAACAGGCAATTATTAATACATTTCACTTCCAGAAGTCACTGAATTGAAAACTGAACCCAAACATTGCCGTTTTCACAGTCCTTACTGACCCAGAACCTGCTGAAGGTCCTGTCTGGGCTTGTGGCTGCAGGATTATGAAATCTGAGAGGTAAGGCAGTGTGGCTTTGTAAAGGCAGTAGAACACCACACTGGCCAGACGCAATGCTGTCACTCCCTCCTGTGACTTCTCAAGGAAGCGAGTTATCCTAAAATACACAGAGATACCTAGGCTTTTAGGCTTTTCTGTTGGTGGCAAATGACCCATACAGTCATCAAATGTGAGTACTGTTATCAACAATATATTGGTATCAAGATGGATAGATTTTTCCTGTTGCCTACCAGTGGGTCTCAGAGCATACCCCCACTATACCCCTTGAGCTGCTCTTCTCTCCCTCCTCTTGCTCATAGTATATGGCCAGCTCTCCATGCTAAGTCAAAGAGAGAGATACTAACATGTAAACAAGGCCAAAAAAAAACTACCCCACTATGAATTTGGTTACAGTTTCTCAGAGGTGAGGTATATGTTGTTATTCACCAGAAGGAGCACATATGATATCTTACCTTGGAGCTGAAGAAGCGGACAACCTGAGTAATATCAAAGTTCTGGTCTGCACAAAACATATCCCGTGCAATCTGTGAGTTATCAGCCCCTGCTCATAGCCGGCCCTCGAGGGTGGCGCTGACGTCATTCGCTACATTCTCCATAGGGAAGTTATTAGCAGTTGCCCAGCACTCATAGTGCTTATACCTGGAATGGGGGACACGTGTCAATACTGTTACTACATGTTACTGTACTTAATAGTCTGCATTTGTGACCAGATAGACCTCACTGCACAACTGCTGCCTGGAGAGAAATGAATATTCCAAAGTTAAAGGAATTCAATAATGTATTTATGTATAAGGGACTGAGTATAAGACATGTAGTACAGCAAAACTGTAAGGGCAGTCGACAGTCATTAACTTGACTGATAACTCATTTGTTCACGTCTCCCACCAGGAATCCAGGATTTTATTTTCTCCTATCCTAGACAACAATGCATGTGGTACCCCAGTCTGCTGTCCATACAAACATGACATAATTCTAGAAAAATGACAAATATTGAAGTAAAGGGATGTGGGTTTGTCAGTTGTGGGACACCTTTACTCTTCTTAAAATAATATTCCCCCAAAATATGTTGATACTTGAATATATTTCAACAGGCCTTTAGCATAGTGACCAGTTAGTTATCGCTCTCTCGCTCACACCTCAACCTGCCCTAGTCATGAAGGTGAATAGGGAGAGACTTACGTAACACTCCGAGACTGACTGAACGCTGTCATTGAACATACCCTTTTCTTCCTGAGAAAACTAAACTACATCTTTGCATTATTCTGGTAGTTTGCCTACCTTGTGCGGCGGTAAGTCTGATTTGGTATTATTTAAGTGCAGTTTGTTTGTGTGCATTGACCTGCTTGTGTTGTGAAATTAACCAACCACGTATGCGAACTCTGCACCAAAACCTCGCCTGCTCACATAAACAACTTACCTTCATCTGAATTTATAGAACAGTGCTGTGGCCAGCTACCAATAAAATGCATAGAATTTTCTTGGCCCTAGTCTTATTCGCTTGTAAACGACATCAAATACATTGGTTTATGCGATACAGTACAATAAACAGCTAAATTGTGAACCCATACAATTTCACGTCGAAATGTGACTGCGACACTGTAGCCTAATTCTTAAAGGGCCAGTCTCCGAATGATGACCCCCTGCCGACGAGTTCCCATAAATTACATGCATTCAGGAAACAGTAAAGTTAGAAAATGTAGTTCATACGTCCATGTTACTTGTATATTTGTTTAATTAAAAATGCTAAATGACAATCATACATTATGTACTAGGTTAGCTAATGATGAAATGAAAACTCAGAATGATACAACTGATGTTCATAGTGGATTCAATAAGCAAACAGAACAGAAAGCTCTCAATCCCATTACGTTTTTCACTCAATTGTGAAGTTCCATCATCATTTACCAATGCAAAGATCCTTTATTACAATATGTATATCATTGTAATACATATTCCACTGACAACTTTAGAAAAACAAAGTGCTGAGCCATTTCTGGAAGTGGGGACATCTGATACTAGATGTATCAAATGTAAATATATTTTGAGACTTACACTAAGAGTTACTAAATATACTTGATACAATGAAGCGCAATTGTGTCAAAGGTAAAAAAGCTAAACAATTGTATGTACATGACAGCTGAATAGCTGCGGGAAAAATCTTTACTTATAAGAGCTAAGATGGTTTTCCGTATGTAAAATGTGACCATTTAATGACCTATCTGCAAACTCCTTCAGACTGATTTTATAGTGAAGTGAGAATTTTCTTCTGGTTTGAGGTCAAAAGTTCTGTCACAAGGTAATTATACCATTCCTCCACTGAGATATTCAAATTCTATGATCTAACATCCTTCTTCTCCCCTGACTACCCATCACTGAGCGTCTGCCGTTGCTGTTCCAACAATGCCATTCTGTCGCATCTGGTTCCTCAGAATCTGGTTCTTGGATTTCCAGTCTTCTACCTGTGCAAAATTGGAGGGAAAAAGCAGCTCAATCAAAGCCTATTATTACAGCTGATGCATGGATTTGTGAAAAACTATCCTATGGTTTGGTATTTTGTTTGCAAGTTACATTTTCAGCATGTTTGAGGGGTACAGTTTGAGCACAGCGAGGTGCAGACCCCCTAACCTTGATCACTTTATAAGTAGTTAATACGTTGTTGTTTGGATGCACAGTGATTCGTAGATCAGTGATGTTGCGCAGTCTGACTACAATGCTGTCAAATCTCCAACACACATTTTTTTCTGTGGTTGTGTGAGATTGCATACAATTAGTGTTGCAGTAAGTAGGTGAACAGGATTGATGATAGAACAAAAATCTCTCACTCACTAATCCTACAGCCTAATCAGCAAAATCCAAACCTGAACCGATTACAAAGCGTGAATGAATCATAGTAGGCTGCATTTACACAGGCAGCCCAATTCTGATCCCACTTATTGGTCTTTAGACCAATCCGATCAGCTCAGAATTGGGCTGCCTGCGTAAACACAGCCATAGGGTCTTACCTCCTGCCTCAGTAGTTGGTTGTCCATTCTGAGCCTTTCCAGGGTGCTTAGGTCATCCCCTAGTCTAAGGTTGTTCTGCCGAAGCTCCTGGATATAGTCACAGGCTTTGGAGAGGATCCCACCTTTACTCTGGACCAAAACAGAAGGACCGTGTCACCCTCTCCCATTTAGGGCCAGGATGTTTTTCCTGAGAATGTGTTCTGACATGGAAAAACTCTAGGTCCTCATTTTTATAGCTAAATTCTTTCTAGTCAGTTGACATGTTCAGGAAAAACTCCTGGCCATACCCATGAGACTAGAGTGTGGCCCATTTTATGGTGATACTGACCTCATTACTGATACTGACCTGCCCTGACTTGGTAGGGTCAATGTTGCAGTCTGGGATGGTCTTTGAGAGCGTGACAATCCAGTTGTTGATCTTGTCCCTGCGTCTACGTTCAACTTGGAGACAAATTACACAATAACACATTTGAGTAGGCAAGCAGGGCAACATATGATTCTGAGCTCAACGTGACATGCAAACCCAACTAGCATTTAATAGACATTTCATATGAAGTAATTTATGATGGCTATCTAGGTCTCACCCTCGTTGTGCTGGGCTCGCCTTTTGTCATCTCTAGAAGTGCGTGGGACCTCTGATTTTCTGCAAGACACAATCAGTATAGACATGAATAAACAGATATTACCATGGAAACCATTGTCATACACAGTATACATACCTATGTGCAGCCAAAACAGTAACAAGGCTAAGTAATTAAGACCCAACACAAAAAGAAACATGAATGTGCACGGGACAGTGTGACTAACTAGTATGGTAACTGTGATGATTCTCCTGGCTTCTCCAGTCCAGTACCTACTGTACTGATCAAAATGGCAGCTTACGTGTTGTAAGGTTGTGTGCGAGGTGCAATGGACCTCTGGTTGGCTCCCGTCAGCACTTCCTGGGGGGACATCATCACATACAACTGCCCTGAAACAAAGAACAAAGAAGTCCCTTGCTTCCTTCAATCCAAATTGTCCATATAAATGTATCAATATCAAATGTCAATCAAAATGGAAAGCCAATTGGAAATAAATGCATAACCTGATGGAGCATAGAAATGGGATCTATTCATTCTATGTGATTGAGTCTCCTTAATCTCCTCACCAGTGGGAGTGCTCTGACTTAGATGTGTATCAGATGCCTGCACCACGCTGGTTACCATGGTGCCTGGTGAAGTATCAGCGATGGTGGCAGGGTAGTAGGTGTAATGCGTCTCAGTGCCGTCCCCTTCCAACCCCTCGGACTGAGAGAACACAGCCTACAGTAAGAGGACACCTTTGTCAGTGTTGAATAACAATCAGAACTGTATACAGTAAGGAGTAGAAGTAGAGGAATAGAGTAGATCATCTGTATTATCCCAGATGAAAAACAATGCTGTTTGATTTACAGAATCTGATTGAATACTACTAGCCTGGTGGACAAAACTGGTTAAAATGTATGTAATTACAACCAGAAACAGGTTGAAATTACTAATTTTGGCATAATTTCAAACCAGTGTTTCCCGCTGGGAGAGCCCCAAGTCCTGCTCGTATAAATTCTCACCTGGGTCATAGGCTGTGTGGCTGCAGGGAATCCAGTGAGCACACTGACCGCTGTGGCTCCATCACTTTGAGCCTCCAACTGTCCATCAGACACTTGGATGACTCTGTATGTCACCTTCAGAAAAAGAAAACACACAGGTTTGCTGGGCGAAACATCAAATCGGTCATTAGTAATGACAGAAGACTGAGCCTCAGAAAACTGTGGATGGGCATTGGCTGGGCTCAGAGCTCTAGCTCAGAGACTTCAGCTAGATCTAGTGAGCCCTGTTGAGTATGCTCTCCCTAACTGTACCTGCCCAGCGGGAGGGTAGTACAGCTCCCCTACCTGCCCCCCAGCTCCCTCCGTCTTGAATAGATACTTTATGGGATGCTCTGAGGAGAAGGTGGCAGCAGACTGAATGGTGGCGATGGCAGCTGATGGGTCATCAGCTGTAGCCACTGCACCTGAAAGAGCAAACAACTCTATAATATAAGCAAGAAAATACCATGGGTGTCTTCTGATGTTTTGAGGGGCATTATTTCCTTTCCACATGACGTTCGTTACCTTCTTCAATGACATGTGCACTTTCATCCGGGTCTGGACTTTTCTGTTGACTACATAACAAAATGAGAAGAACAATGATAACACAGTAACACACCGCTCTTTCAACTTGTACTAGAATATTATCTTTATGTACATATTATTTATCCCTTTACACTTGTGTGTATTAGGTAGTAGTTGTGGAATTGTTTGGTTAGATTACTCGTTGGTTACTACTGCATTGTCGGAACTAGGAGCACAAGCATTTCGCTACACTTGCATTAACATCTGCTAACCATGTGTATGTGACAAATAAAATAGATTTGATCATCCAGCCCAACACTCAAATGTATTACAACAAATCATGTGGAAGTAAGTAGCTTTGGTTAAAAATTGATAATGGTTAAATAAATGTATTTTTAGCTCACCCCTTCATTTTCACAGTGTCAACTGGAAAGAGAATCTCCTTCATTCACCCGGGAGATAAACAGGCTTGAGGAAAATGGACAAGTTGGTTATTTTTTTGGGAAAACAAACTAGGCTACAGAAACCCAATCACAACCCTAAAACCTCTGATATCCAAACATTGATACAGGCTCTGCGTGTACTCAACTAGAATCTAGAAAGCCTTCAAGGAAATATACTGTGTGTTTAATTGAAGTGATAACAGTACTCTTTGCCCCTTCAGTAGTTAGTCAACGTTACACACTACAATGTAGCCGTGAGCGTAGAACCTCATTCAACAAATAACTAGCGAACATTACCCAGTAACTTTAGCAGATGTATTATATTGCTGAAGACGTCATGCAAACAGCTGCAACGAAATATAAAAATTCTAAATACCGAATCCAGCTTTCTAAAGTAGTAAGTTAACTAACCAACACACATACCGATGTTTACTTGTATAAATGACGAATATGTAGCTAGCATTAGCATAAAGCTGCATTATTCCAGCGGTTCCTTCAAGCTGCGACGGGTCACAAAGCATCTTTGCTATAGCTAATGTTATGATTTAACGTAAACTAGCTATTTAGCCAGTAATAAAGCCAAGCAAATGTCCAATATTCGGTATTTGTACAACACTGCTTAAAACATCGAAGAAAATAGCTACATACAAGAACGGAAAATTGTAGCTACTTACCGTGCAATTGGCCCCTCCCCAGTTGTTTGTCAACATTACTGGCTGTCTGCGCCAATGACTGAATGGTCTGCGCATGTACCAACTTTTCGGTGCGCTTAATTTACACCGTCTGGCGCGCTCAATAGCAGATTTGGCCTGTTTATCATTCCACTGCTCAGCGAAATTGCGCCGGGTAAGAAATCAAACGGATCTAGATTTGTGGCCATCTTTACCGGGCTTCATCAACTGTGCAGATCTAGGATCAGCATTTTAACCACATCACTGGTATAAATCAAGAGATACAATATTTAACCGATCCTGAAAAGGGGACCGTGGGCAAGTACTGTTCACTGTTTCACTACTTTGTAGGTCTATCAGGCAGACAATTATGTGAAAGTTAATCTAAATTCCCAAATGAATGATGCTTGCATGCACCGTAACTCTGCCTTCTTTCGTTGTAGTCTCTATTTTCCTGCTCAATACCCAAGGAATTGCTATAGTGAGGAAAAAGTGACTGGCTGGAGAGCGCCCGAGGTTCCAACCCATTTACAGAGTTATGGAAGATGGAACGCCGTTTGGGTCTTTACGTGTCAAACAATATACACGTCAAATAACACTATTCTATAATAGAATGTCGTGTGTGATGAATTTGCACGTGCAAGCCAAGCGCCACCACTACTATCAGCACTGTCAAAGCTGTACAACAAAAGTCTGCAAACAAGCACACACTGGCCACGAACGATGTGTTTACAGTACCGCATTGGCAATAAAGGCATTACTTGTTCGACCGCAACTTCTGGGGTACCTACAGTGCCTTGCGAAAGTATTCGCCCCCCTTGAACTTTGCGACCTTTTGCCACATTTCAGGCTTCAAACATAAAGATATAAAACTGTATTTTTTTGTGAAGAATCAACAACAAGTGGGACACAATCATGAAGTGGAACGACATTTATTGGATATTTCAAACTTTTTTAACAAATCAAAAACTGAAAAATTGGGTGTGCAAAATTATTCAGCCCCTTTACTTTCAGTGCAGCAAACTCTCTCCAAAAGTTCAGTGAGGATCTCTGAATGATCCAATGTTGACCTAAATGACTAATGATGATAAATACAATCCACCTGTGTGTAATCAAGTCTCCGTATAAATGCACCTGCACTGTGATTGTCTCAGAGGTCCGTTAAAAGCGCAGAGAGCATCATGAAGAACAAGGAACACACCAGGCAGGTCCGAGATACTGTTGTGAAGAAGTTTAAAGCCGGATTTGGATACAAAAAGATTTCCCAAGCTTTAAACATCCCAAGGAGCACTGTGCAAACGATAATATTGAAATGGAAGGAGTGTCACACCACTGCAAATCTACCAAGACCTGGCCGTCCCTCTAAACTTTCAGCTCATACAAGGAGAAGACTGATCAGAGATGCAGCCAAGAGGCCCATGATCACTCTGGATGAACTGCAGAGATCTACAGCTGAGGTGGGAGACTCTGTCCATAGGACAACAATCAGTCGTATATTGCACAAATATGGCCTTTATGGAAGAGTGGCAAGAAGAAAGCCATTTCTTAAAGATATCCATAAAAGTGTTGTTTAAAGTTTGCCACAAGCCACATGGGAGACACACCAAACATGTGGAAGAAGGTGCTCTGGTCAGATGAAACCAAAATTGAACTTTTTGGCAACAATGCAAAACGTTATGTTTGGCGTAAAAGCAACACAGCTGAACACACCATCCCCACTGTCAAACATGGTGGTGGCAGCATCATGGTTTGGGCCTGCTTTTCTTCAGCAGGGACAGGGAAGATGGTTAAAATTGATGGGAAGATGGATGGAGCCAAATACAGGACCATTCTGGAGGAAAACCTGATGGAGTCTGCAAAAGACCTGAGACTGGGACGGAGATTTGTCTTCCAACAAGACAATGATCCAAAACATAAAGCAAAATCTACAATGGAATGGTTCAAAAATAAACATATCCAGGTGTTAGAATGGCCAAGTCAAAGTCCAGACCTGAATCCAATCGAGAATCTGTGGAAAGAACTGAAAACTGCTGTTCACAAATGCTCTCCATCCAACCTCACTGAGCTCAAGCTGTTTTGCAAGGAGGAATGGGAAACAATTTCAGTCTCTCGATGTGCAAAACTGATAGAGACATACCCCAAGCAACTTACAGCTGTAATCGCAGCAAAAGGTGGCGCTACAAAGTATTAACTTAAGGGGGCTGAATAATTTTGCACGCCCAATTTTTCAGTTTTTGATTTGTTAAAATAGTTTGAAATATCCAATAAATGTCGTTCCACTTCATGATTGTGTCCCACTTGTTGTTGATTCTTCACAAAAAAATACAGTTTTATATCTTTATGTTTGAAGCCTGAAATGTGGCAAAAGGTCGCAAAGTTCAAGGGGGCCGAATACTTTCGCAAGGTACTGTAGCTTTAGCTTGGTGCCTAGCTAGCACCAGCCTGGAAACAATGACCAGTAGAAACTGCTCCTTATTGTGGCTAGCTTCACGTAGATGGTTTTAGGGTTATTTTAGATGATGACACCTAGCTATATAGTCATTATTCTTAACAATTATTTAGGAATCCAAGGTAGCCACTTGTTATTCGCCTATTGAAACTGAGCATCAGTTCATGAAAATAAATAGCTAGCCAGCTACTTAACCCTGTAGCACAAAGCTAACGCTACAAGCAGCCAGTTAGTTTCAACCTTGCTAGTGAGGCTCGACCGGACCGGGTTATGTGTTGTGAAGCTAGAAACAATAGGCACAACAGTGGAATTTGCGGTTGCCATATTTAGACTAAACGTTAAACAAGGTTGGAATACAGTGAAATAAGTATGCCCCCCATGCAATTCAAAAGTCTAACACATCCAGTGTGATTTCAACAGATTTTTGTCAAATTAACAAATTATTGTCTTTTGTTGATTTTATATAACAACATTCCAACCTCGTTTAGCATGATCTATTCAATTACGGCATAATTCTACATTTTGAATGCATTTGCATTACTGTCAATGTCATACTCTTATTGTGGCTAATCCTTATTGTGGCTAGCTTCACGTAGATAGGTTTTAGGGTTATTTTAGATGATGACACCTAGCTATATAGTTAGCTACCTAACTATAGCTACTGAAACAGATTATGACGTTTTGCTATGTTTTTTGGGAAGAACATTGTTTGCATCCATCAGCTAGCTAGCTTTTTTTTAATGACCAGCACTGTAGGTGCGCTAGACAACTGTACCAGCATCATTGCATACCTATCGACGAATCGTTGTGACATTTTAAATATGAGTGATAGTGTAATCAATGTGTAATAACTAAGGAAAAAATTAATGAATGCGTTAAATTATTATGTGACTGCAGTCATATTAAGGTCAACAAGCTTATTTGACTGGTCAATTTTTCAGTTTTTGATTTGTTAAAAAAGTTTGAAATATCCAATAAATGTCGTTCCACTTCATGATTGTGTCCCACTTGTTGTTGATTCTTCACAAAAAAATACAGTTTTATATCTTTATGTTTGAAGCCTGAAATGTGGCAAAAGGTCGCAAAGTTCAAGGGGGCCGAATACTTTCGCAAGGCACTGTAGTTGCATGCCAGCAAAGCCACTACACAACACTAAACAGTACATTATTTGGACTATAACGTTGACAAATGGTGCCCAGAAACTGTTAGAGCCTACATAAAGCTGTCCTAACAGTTGAGTCCCAATAGTAGTCCCCAACATCTTAGCACTGCTACACCTGGCTATCAGCAGAGCTTTGTCTGGCAGATAAACAGTTAATTTAGCCTCATTTACTGCTTTAAAAACAGCTGATATGGCTGACTTGCTTTAAGAAATATGATTTCTACTGACAATTACAAACTATGGCATAAAGGGACGATGAGTGGATAAGAGACCATCCTGTAATTTCGATTAAGACCATAATCAGCGAGCTAGGACGGACATAGTCAATATAACTACTTGTTTAGCACTTTTGAAATGTACAGCGACAGATTTCAGAACATGGGCCGTTCTTACAGTATCCTCCCTGTACACCAAATCAGAACTGTAGGATAAATAAAGGCAGACAATGAAAGCTATTACAATATTCAATGATGACATTTCTCTGAAACAGACTATAGGCTACATGTGCACCACCAAGTCAGAACAGTAGGCTAATTTAAGAGGGAAAAAATTACTAAATCTGTAGGGTGAGGCACATGGGTTACTAACAGCTTACTACACAACATACACTTAGTATTACTTTCTTTGCCACATTATACATATCTCCCTGGCATATTGGAAAACTTGGAAAAAATATGGTTGAACCATGACGTTAGTGATCTTCAGGTCGGAGCTTTAGATAGAGGCCCAAGTTCCCGACTTGGCATTCCGAGTTGGATGACAGTTCAAAACGTATTTTCCCAGTCAGAGTGCATTTTTTGCAGAGTTCCCATTTGTCTTGAACTTACTGAAGTTGGACATTTCCCAGTTCCGAGTTTCCAGTTATTTTGAAAGCGGCAGAAGTCATGCTAGATTGACAGCATGGCCAATGTTGAATGTTTATCCTTTTAAACGTGGAAAAGAGACCCTTAAACCCAGACTTGGACCACGCATTCACTCCACTGAATAGCAGGCTAGTGTTGCTTTGCAATGCTTGCAGTTAGCCACTAATTCCATCCAAACCACTTAGTGTTGAATTTGCGATTTCCGACTTGTTGTGTAATGTTTATGTCAAATGGCCGATGAGCACCGATACGTCTTATCTATAATTTATCTTCATATGACAAGGATTTGCCAGTAGATTGTCAACTTGATTCATGATGATGACTGCTAGCTTGCTAGCTAAAATGTTGAAAGTATGATGTTGACATGATCAGTCCAGTCAAATCTACTGATATAACGTGATTTGATGTCATTTTATCTGTGGCCAATGACCTTGAGCCTTCTTGGATGGGCACTTACAATGTAACTTTGTAACTTTGAATTTTCGAGCTCTCCCCTTAGATTTTTGCTGTTATGTGGTTTCCCCATTAGTGACAGAACACTAAGCCAATCACGGCGCAACTAGAGAACATTACCAACCCCTACTCTCCGTATTTTCCGCTGGCTGCCCCACCACCACAGAAAGCACTGAGCTAGGCTGCATTTGTTTTTATTCACCTAATTTCATCAAACTTTTAGGGCTGCATTGCAACTTTCCCCAGTCATATTTGCCTTTTGACATTACAACAGGACCCCGTTCTCTGTGGTGAGGATGTCACAATTAAAGGACCGGGGACATGCTGGGTACTCGCAATTCAACCTGAAGCTGTTGTCTTCATTGATACAGGCAGTACATTTTCCAAAATCCCATTTCTTTGCTGAACAGGTGACTGAAATTACAAGACAAACGAAAGCTTATAATATCGCTTCATTTGGTTTTAACAACAACTCCATGTATTGATACAGTAAAATGTTAAAGGGACATTTCACTCATAAATTAAAGTTTGTCAGATATAGTACATATGTCAACACCCCAGCCATCTGTTCTGTGTATCAATATATATGCCTCAATCCCAAATGAATGGAAAAGATGAACACCATCTAATTCCATGGTTTTATTCAGTGCCTATATATTTTCCATTCATTTATGGTGGAGGTATATATCTGGATCTACACTCAACCATTGTCGAGGGACGTGGTTTTATCTTGACATTAGACTACTTTGGAGGTCTGAAAACGTCTGACAATCGTTGATTTGAAAGTGTAATGTCTCTTTAAGTGAATGTACCATAAATAGTCCATCACGTTACTTGTGATAATGTGCATTTGAAAGCCTGACATTTCTAATATCACCCACCCTCACAGGTATAAATGTGATGCAAAGAGATAAAGTATGTATGTATCTGTAACGGATGTGAAACGGCTAGCTTAGTTAGCGTGGGCGCTAAATAGCGTTTCAATCAGTGACGTCACTTGCTCTGAGACCTTGAAGTAGTAGTTCCCCTTGCTCTGCAAGGGCCGCGGCTTTTGTGGAGCGATGGGTAACGACGCTTCGTAGGGGTCAGTTGTTGATGTGTGCAGAAGGTCCCTGGTTCGCGCCCTGGTATGGGCGAGGGGACGGTTTAAAATTATACTGTTACATATCTTTATATGAAATAATGTATTTTCATGAATTTAAGAAAAACATGACACAAAGTCCAACATGCATCTAGTGAGGTAATTAAATCAGTGGACAGATTGGGTTAGAGGGATTTTCCTGATTTATGAGCTTTTTGTGTGTACAGCCCTGGTCTGGAGCTTGCTAGCTTACTCACCCAGAAACAGGAAGACCAAGTGTTGTGGAAAAGAGGAACATGTTTCCGACACCCCAGTGTCGCTCTGTGGGAGATAAAACACACTGGTTCTGTGTACAAAAATCCATAATAAACTTCCCATTTGCATTCTAGTTGTGGTACTGGTGCATGTTGTGTTATTGAAACGAGGAAAGTTCACACCCTTGAGCCTGCTACATTGCGTTAATTTTTTTGCAGGCAGTCGTGTTCTTTAAATGTATGTATTTATGTTTTGAGAAGATAACTACATTTTGAAAATAGATTTACTGTTTTGTCTTGTGGACTTGAAAATCAACAGCATTGTTCCAAAAAATCTTGAGCTTTTGGTTAGAATACAGTTGATTTCCTTCTACCCTTAAAATCAGTAACCACTGAATTGGGTGTGATATTTGTATCCATTGATCTTCAAATTGTCCAAGAATTCCTGCCATTGAGTCACTGTTGTAGGCTGGGCAGGGCACAAATGAAGAGAGCAAGAGGAAGAATGAGTTGGAAGGGGGTTTAAAGAGCTACTGTCCAATCAGGTGGGCTTCTTATCTTTTCTGAGCAAAAAAACAGGATGTATTGACAAGTGGAGTGTGATTGAATACTCTTTCTTGATATCAAATCAATATGTACACTTGTCTGGGGGGTTTGTGCCCACAGGTGACGTTGTTGCCGGTGATGTCTGGTGAGGACTTGCCTTACGACAGGCCTACAAGCCCTCAGTCCAGCCTCCCTCAGCCTATTGAGGACAGTCTGAGCACGGATGAAGGGATTGTGCCTTTCTGGTGTAACTCGGGCAGTTGTTGTTGCCATCCTGTACCTGTGCCGCAGGTGTGATGTTCAGATGTACCGATCCTGTGCAGGTGTTGTTACACGTGGTCTGCCACTGCGAGGACGATCAGCTGTCCGTCCTTTCTCTCTGTAGTGCTGTCTTAGTTGTCTCACAGTACGGACATTGCAATTTATTGCCCTGGCCACATCTGCAGTCCTCATGCCTCCTTGCAGCATGCCTAAGTCACGTTCACACAGATTTGTAGGGACCCTGGGCATCTTTCTTTTGGTGTTTTTCAGAGTCAGTAGAAAGGCCTCTTTAGTGTCCTACGTTTTCATAACCGTGACCTTGATTGCCTCCCGTCTGTAAGCTGTTAGTGTCTTAATGACCATTCCACAGGTGCATGTTCATTAATTGTTTATGGTTCATTGAACAAGCATGGGAAACAGTGTTTAAACCCTTTACAATGAAGATTTGTGAAGTTATTTGAATTTTTACTAATTATCTTTGAAAGACAGGGTCCTGAAAAAGGGACATTTCTTTTTTTACTGAGTTTACATGGAAAAAAAAGTCACAGGTAACACTATAAATGTATGTTATCACAAAAAACTCACCCTACCCAAAGACTCTGGGTCTGGGACGAACCCAGACAGCATTTTCAAATCCACTATAATCATATTGGTGGTCAGCTCCTTGTGCACAGCACAGGGTGCCATTTCGGAACAGAGGTGTTTAAGAGATACACGTGTGGAGAAGAAGTCTCCGTAGGTGTTCTGCTACCTCACTAGCCACGTGACGATGCTGGAGGCGTAGCCCAGGTCAGTGGTAGACAGAGGGAGGCACTGAGGTAGGAGTTGATCTCCACTGCCAGGGAGGCTGAGACACACACACACCAGAGAATAGGGCTATCTTATTCATCATTATACAGACTGTAAAGTTCTTCTCTGACCTCCCCAATTAATTTTATGACAGACACTGGAGTTCAAATAGTATTTTTGTTCTTTAAAATACTTTTGCCAGACGTGTGGATGGTTTGCACATTTGGGATTACTCCATTGGCTCCATTGTCCAGGTAAGCTCAATCAAGACAACACAGCACAAAGATCTTGGACCAGGATATGTCTCACCTTCTTGTAATGAGATCGTGTCCAGGTGCTGCAGAAGCTGGGTCCGGGTCTCCATGTCCCCTGCCAGGGTAAAGGTGTAGGCCAGCAGAGCAGTAGTGTAGGTGTTAGACAAATCACTGGTGGAGTTCCTCAGGCAAGACAAGCTGCGGTACACAACAGGATCCTGGAGCACAAAGTAACAGAGCAGCACATTAAGAGACATGTTAGCCTGGTCCCAGATCTGTTTGTAATGGCAAGGTAATACAAACAGATCTGGGACCAGTCTAGACACATTCATGTTGGAGCACTTTTAGTTTTTTAGTTTACAGTAGCATAACTAAGCTGACGATCAGTTTTAACAGCACAGTACCATTCCGATCTGCTTACAGTAACAGCTATTTCTATGCTTATTTCATAGGCTACTTTCTGAGAAAAAATATTTTCTCAGAACTCACTACATTTTAGAATATCTAAAGGACAGTTGACATAAGATGTATACAACAGACTGCATGTTGTAGTGAGAAACAATGGTTATGTGGAGATGCTGCTGTCAATGGTGTGCGTACTGGGTGCGGAGTCAGGTGCAGGAGCGCAGGGAGTTGTGAACAGGCGCACACTTTATTGAGGCAGAAGAAACCAACAGACGGATGCAGTGCCTCCAGCTATTAGGCAAACGTGCAAAACGCGCAAACAGTCACAATAATTATGTTCAAACAAATACACATACCTCGTGACAAAACACGGAATAAATGAACAAATGAAGTCTAGCGCGTCAAAATATGACGTAACACAAAACAATTTCACACAAAGACATGCAGAGGAACAGAGGAATGAATACATGTAGTGTGATTGGGGAATGAAAACCAGGTGTGTAGGGAACAAGACAAAACAAATGGATAAATGAAAAATGGAGCTGCGATGGCTAGAAAGCCGGTGACAAAGACCGCCGAAGGCGCCCTAACAAGGAGAGGAGCCGACATCGGCGGAAGTCATGACAACTACGTACCGACACTGAAATGTTGAGGTCCAGCATTGAAGCAGTGATGTAGGCCGTCAGTGTGACTTCATCTGTCACCCCACCCTACAAAACAATATGTTAAATACTAAAACATGTCCATGAAACTGTGTCTAGCCTGATACAATTCTGTTGAAATCATCATTCCCAACTGAATGGCTGGTCTGAGGAGACGTAAAACAACATCTTCTTCTATCAGTTTATTATCAATATAAATACCTTCATTCTGTGGTTAAAGAGTTTCCCCAATCTGACAAAAAAGCCATGTTTGCTTTTTTGATGTTCCAACCAAGTCTTCGATTCCTCCATTTTTGCCAGGTCAATATAAATGTGCTTTGCCAAAGGATCTCAATACAAAAGTAGTCAGCTTGAGGAAAGGGAAAACTTGATTTGACTGTCCCATCATAATATCCACATAAGGTTATCATAAACATGATTTAGAGCTTGACATTACTTGCAATGAATGCTCATGTTAACATATGACACATCCATGGTCCCCATGCCAGAGACAATGCCATTTGATTGGTTTATACTTCCTTGAAACAGACAGAGTTATGTATTTACCAGTAAGTGAAAAAAACAATACTCAACAACCATTCCCCAAGCCTTGTAGGGAATAGGTAAGGTTTGGTAGGTTACTTTCTGTAGGTAATCCATCACAGTTACTAGTTTCAGTTGCATTTCGCTACACCCGCAATAACATCTGCTAAATATGTGTATGTGGCCAATAACATTTGATTTGATTTGATGTGATCACATCAAAAGCAAACATCATTGACAGAAAAAACTTGAATTGTGTCGTTGTCCTCCGGTGGCTAGCTAGCCAAAATTGGCCCTTTCCTAAATTAGCCATGGCTGGAGATAGAGTTTTTTAATGATCCGTACAGGCCAGTGATTATAATGGTGATTCAGATCCAACCAAAAATTCATACATTGTGCCCCAGGCATGAAAGCAGTGGCAGATTTAGGTATAGGCAACATGGGCAGCCGCCCAGGGCGGTATCATGCCATGGGTGGCACAGGGAGCCCGCAGAAAAGATGTTAGAATTGTGACATTTGCGCAATCGGTTCTCTAGCACTCATTTGCACGTCAAGTCAGTGACATCATGTCACCGTGTGGGACTGTGGGTCAATTAACCTTGTCGGAGTGGGCGCCCTGATTCTAGTTTGTAAGCTAGGCAGGATACTGCTTGGGAAGATGTCCCACTCAGAAGTACGAGATGGGAAGGGGGGCGGGGGTAGGTTGACCTCAGGCCTCCCCAAATAGCGCACCTCTAACTTTGTACAGTACTAATGCAATTAGTAAAATCAGTCACGCTACGAAATGCTACCAAATAAACCACACTTCATTCATAATACTGTGAATATATAGTTTCACGGACATATTGTTACATTTATTTCTGGTTTGCGTGAAATCGTTAAGAATAATGTAAAACCAGTCTGCACACCACCAAGGTGAATTGGTTTCGTCTTGACTCTTGGTTGACAGCGTTGGAGGATGGGTAATGTAGTCTTGACTCTTGGTTGACAGTGTTGGAGGATGGGTAATGTAGTCTTGACTCTTGGTTGACAGTGTTGGAGGATGGGTAATGTAGTCTTGACTCTTGGTTGACAGTGTTGGAGGATGGGTAATGTAGTCTTGACTCTTGGTTGACAGTGTTGGAGGATGGGTAATGTAGTCTTGACTCTTGGTTGACAGCGTTGGAGGATGGGTAATGTAGTCTTGACTCTTGGTTGACAGCGTTGGAGGATGGGTAATGTAGTCTTGACTCTTGGTTGACAGTGTTGGAGGATGGGTAATGTAGTCTTGACTCTTGGTTGACAGTGTTGGAGGATGGGTAATGTAGTCTTGACTCTTGGTTGACAGCGTTGGAGGATGGGTAATGTAGTCTTGACTCTTGGTTGACAGCGTTGGAGGATGGGTAATGTAGTCTTGACTCTTGGTTGACAGTGTTGGAGGATGGGTAATGTAGTCTTGACTCTTGGTTGACAGTGTTGGAGGATGGGTAATGTAGTCTTGACTCTTGGTTGACAGCGTTGGAGGATGGGTAATGTAGTCTTGACTCTTGGTTGACAGTGTTGGAGGATGGGTAATGTAGTCTTGACTCTTGGTTGACAGCGTTGGAGGATGGGTAATGTAGTCTTGACTCTTGGTTGACAGCGTTGGAGGATGGGTAATGTAGTCTTGACTCTTGGTTGACAGCGTTGGAGGATGGGTAATGTAGTCTTGACTCTTGGTTGACAGCGTTGGAGGATGGGTAATGTATTGATGCTCGAGTGCCAAATCAACACAAATATGTTTCTATTTGTTTTTGTTACTTCTTTTTGATATTTATGTGTCTTATTTTTGTATATATTTTCATATTTATATAGTTTTAAATGTTATGATTATTTATTTTTCTTGTTCCAAATGTCTAAATATAAATTACAGTTAATGCAGAATCATGCTTTTTTTGGTGGGGGAGGGGGCGCTGAAGGGATGGGTTCGCCCAGGGAGCCATACAAGCTGGAACCGCCACTGCATGAGAAGATGGAAGTTCGATATGTAGCTAGATGTAGTAGGCTAATGTTAACTAGCTGGCTCACTGTTGACCATGAAAGGAAGTTAGGGTAAGTGAGCAAGCGTTTTAGCCAGGTAGCTTAGGACAACAAAAACTAAGAGTGTGTACTGTATGACAGAGTGATAGACCGTTTCATCAACATGAAAGAGAGGAGGATGGCCTTGGGGTTTCACTACAAGTTGGGTGAGTCAACATTTTTTCTGCTTGCACAAACAAACACACACAAATTAGAACTATGGACAGCCACATCATATTTAGCTTATGTTGATTGGACTAAATGTTTTTTGGTATATTTGATTTGTCACTGTATTAGATTAAGCATAGGTGATTTGATGATGTTGAAATGTTGAAGTTGAATTGGTGTTGGAATAGTGAAGGCAGCTCCTGTTTTCTTTGTGACTTGCAGTAACTCTCTTTGGTTCTAAATCAATAGTTGTTAAAGTGCTAACAAGATAATTATCACAACACATAGGTTGTAATATAGCTTTTCTTCTGGCTTGGCTTTGCTGACTAGTGGTCAGACTCATTCAGGTGGAACAAACTTACATTTCTGCCTTTTTCAATGCTGATTGCTAAATTTCATTGAGAAACACAAAGGTGTCAATATGTTTTTTTCTTCTTCGCAAACATCCTTTCTGAATTTAAAATACAAAAAAATGTGTCACGTTCTGACCTTTATTTCCTTTGTTTTGTATTTATTTAGTATGGTCAGGGCGTGAGTTGGGTGGGCAGTCTATGTTTGTTTTTCTATGTTTTGGGGTATTTCTATGTTTCGGCCTAGTATGGTTCTCAATCAGAGGCAGGTGTCATTAGTTGTCTCTGATTGAGAATCATACTTAGGTAGCCTGGGTTTCACTGTGTGTTTGTGGGTGATTGTTCCTGTCTCTGTGTTTTGCACCAGACAGGGCTGTTTTTGGTTTTCCACGTTTATTGTTTTGTAGTGTTCGTGTTTATCTTTTTTTATTAAACATGAATCAATATAATCACGCTGCGTTTTGGTCCGCCTCTACTTCACCCCAAGAGAACCGTTACAGAATCACCCACCACAACAGGACCAAGCGGCGTGGTAACGGGCAACAGCAACAGCAGCGAAAAGAGGAATGGACATGGGAGGATGAGTTGGATGGTAAAGGACCCTGGGCACAGCCTGGAGAATATCGCCGCCCCAAAGAAGAGCTGGAGGCGGCGAAGGCGGAGAGGCGCTGGTATGAGGAGGCAGCACGGCGGCGTGGATGGAAGCCCGAGAGTCAGACCCAAAAAGTTCTTGGGGGGGGTACACAGGAAGTGTGGTGAAGCCAGGTAGGAGACCTGCGGCAACTTCCTGTGCTTACCGGGGGGCTGGAGAGATCGGCCAGGCACCGTGTTATGCTGTGAAGCGCACGGTGTCCCCAGTGCGGGTGCATAGCCCGGTACGGTACATTCCAGCTCCGCGTATCGGCCGGGCTAGAGTGGGCATCGAGCCAAGTGCCATGAAGCCGGCTCTACGCATCTGGTCTCCAGTGCGTCTCCTTGGGCCGGCTTACATGGCACCAGCCTTGCGCACGGTGTCCCCGGTTCGCCTGCAAAGCCCAGTGCGGGCTATTCCACCTCGCCGCACTGGCAGGGCGACCGGGACCATTCAACCGGCTAAGGTTGGGCAGGCTTGGTGCTCAAGAGCTCCAGTGCGCCTGCACGGTCCGGTCTATCCGTCACCACCTCCACGCACCAGCCCTCCGGTGGCAGCCCCCCGCACCAGGCTGTCTCTCCGGCTCATCCTTACAGAGGCTCCTGTCCAGCACTGCCGGAGCCTTCCTCCTCTCCAGCGCTGTCGGAGTCTCCCGCCTCTCCAGCCCTGCCAGAGCCTTCCTCCTCTCCAGCGCAGCCGGAGTCTCCCGCCTGTTCGGTGCTACCAGAGCTCCCGCCCCTCACTCCAGAGGCGCCAGAGCTACTCAGTCCAGCGTTGCCGGAGCCTCCCCTCTGCCACCCGTCTGCCCAGCGCCGCCTGAGCCACCCGTCTGCCCAGCGCCGCCTCTGCCACCCGTCTGCCCAGCGCCGCCTGAGCCACCCGTCTGCCCAGCGCCGCCTGAGCCACCCGTCTGCCCGGCGCCGCCTGAGCCGCCCGCCTGCCCGGCGCCGCCTGAGCAGCCCGTCTGCCCGGCGCCGCCTGAGCCGCCCGTCTGCCCGGCGCCGCCTGAGCCGCCCGTCTGCCCGGCGCCGCCTGAGCCGCCCGTCTGCCCGGCGCCGCCTGAGCCGCCCGTCTGCCCGGCGCCGCCTGAGCCGCCCGTCTGCCCGGCGCCGCCAGTGCCGCCAGTCTGCCCGGCGCCGCCAGTGCCGCCAGTCTGCCCGGCGCCGCCAGTGCCGCCAGTCTGCCCGGCGCCGCCAGTGCCGCCAGTCTGCCCGGCGCCGCCAGTGCCGCCAGTCTGCCCGGCGCCGCCAGTCTGCCCGGCGCCGCCAGTCTGCCCGGCGCCGCCAGTGCCGCCAGTCTGCCCGGCGCCGCCAGTGCCGCCAGTCTGCCCGGTGCCGCCAGTCTGCCCAGCGCCGCCAGTCTGCCCAGCGCCGCCAGTGCCGCCAGTTTGCCCAGCGCCGCCAGTGCCGCCAGTCTGCCCAGCGCCGCCAGTCTGCCCAGCGCCGCCAGTCTGCCCAGAGCCGCCAGCGCCGCCAGTCTGCCCAGAGCCGCCAGCGCCGCCAGTCTGCCCAGAGCCGCCAGCGCCGCCAGTCTGCCCAGAGCCGCCAGCGCCGCCAGTCTGCCCAGAGCCGCCAGCGCCGCCAGTCTGCCCAGAGCCGCCAGAGCCCCTCAGCCCAGAGCCGCCAGAGCCCCTCAGCCCAGAGCCGCCAGAACCCCTCAGCCCAGAGCCGCCAGAGCCCCTCAGCCCAGAGCCCCTCAGCCCGGAGCTGCCATAGGCTCCTATAGGTTAAGGTTTTTCAGCCGGAGTCCGCACCTTTGGGGGGGGGGGGGGGGGGGGGGGTACTGTCACGTTCTGACCTTTATTTCCTTTGTTTTGTATTTATTTAGTATGGTCAGGGCGTGAGTTGGGTGGGCAGTCTATGTTTGTTTTTCTATGTTTTGGGGTATTTCTATGTTTCGGCCTAGTATGGTTCTCAATCAGAGGCAGGTGTCATTAGTTGTCTCTGATTGAGAATCATACTTAGGTAGCCTGGGTTTCACTGTTTGTGGGTGATTGTTCCTGTCTCTGTGTTTTGCACCAGACAGGGCTGTTTTTGGTTTTCCACGTTTATTGTTTTGTAGTGTTCGTGTTTATCTTTTTTTATTAAACATAAATCAATATAATCACGCTGCGTTTTGGTCCCCCTCTACTTCACCCCAAGAGAACCGTTACAGCATGGTCCTAAAGCACACCGTTGCCTCGTTTTGTATCAAATTACATTGATAAAACACAATTTCAGAATGTGTGGGGGGCCATGTCCCCACAATTCCCAATGGGGGACCAGTAAGGAAAAAAAGTATGTATGTGCTCTACTGTAAGTCGGTCTGGATAAGATCCTCTGCTAAATGTCTAAGATGTAGAAAGATGCGCCTCTGATGCCATCTATAGTGTAGCTCTGTCATTTACATGATAGCAGGGTTGTAGTCACAGTGACAAAACGATTTCAAAGTTTCTTCAATGGAAAACAAAAACTAGTGAGGAACTTGATGGCCTTGTCTCGGATGGCTGGAGTGAGCTGATCTGTGTTCCTCAGGTACTCCAGGATGTAGATATTGGGGGCGAGGAGGGCCATATTCTGCTCTCCACACCCATACGGCATCTGCAACAGTCCATCCAGGTTCTTGAGGGCCCGACCCAGGATGTCACCTACAGGTAAACATGGGACTTCTGTGATACTGTCCTCTTTAGCAAACAGCAGCATTATCACTGGATAAGGGATGCTTTTCTCACCAAAACTCCTGTCTAAACTCACCAAACCTCTAAATAATACAATGGTTTATTTTACCCAGGACTGAGAGAGAAATTCGATCAGATCCATCCACCACATTCTTGGGGAGTTGCAGTTCCACCTCTGTCATAGTTACTCCTGTGGACACACAGATGATAAGATGAATGGAGATAATCAGTTCAATCAAAGTGAACATTTGATGTGTCCTCTCTCCAGTATGTTCACAATCTCATTGTCACACACAGAATGGGACTAGACAGCATCTGCAATAACGGACACATTCAAAACCCCTACACACACGTTGACAGAGTGCAGCACAGGTTACACTACATCCAATATGGTGACAGAGTACACAACTCAGGCTGACATCCATTCTGCTGTTTGAACGGTTGAATGAAGACTGGTGTTTTACCCAGGATAGAGGGTGCCATCGTCCAACTGAAGGTCTTTCGTCCCTTGGCACACAAGCATGATGAGTACTGGACATCCTTCAAGGGTGTGAGAGTGTAGTCTAAGGAGTGAGCTGGAGTCACGAAAACCTGCCAAATAGGAACACTTGTAAGATAACATTGAAAACCCAAGACTGATTCATTGGGTGTAAAAAAATAAATACAAGATAAACACTGACTAGATCAGCTGTAACAAAACAAAAGACGAGTTTAAAAACAACTTAAGAAACAACTCGTGATGCGGCGCCGTACCATGATGCACTTGGACAGGTAGTTAAACACAGTGGCCTTCAGCTCAAAGTTCTCTCCACGAATGATGGAGTAGGGCAGGGTGAGTTCCAGGAAGAAGGGCTGGAAGACAGTGAGCTCCACTGGAGGAGCCAGGCCGAAGCCGCCAGGAGCCAGGCAGAATGCTTCTGAAAGTGCACCCTTGTAGCTGTGTTTGCTAATATGGTCAAAATGTTGGCTTTGGGGTAACTTAGTCAATGGCCATCATACCCTCTACAAATGCTGATTACATTTGGTCAGCTTTATGCATAATATGCATAGTATTTTTGCAATGTGTCATGCATATGTAATCAAGAAGGTGCATTTTTATTGAAAAAGAGCTGACATCATCATGCCCCGCTTATACAAACGTAAAACACAATAGTAATATACTATGCTATTAATACTACTGTATTCACTATAGTATTTTTTACTGACTTCACTGTAGTATTCACTGTAGTGTTTCTGTAGTATACTGAAGTATTTACATTTAACTATAGAATAAATACTGTAGTAAACTCAAACCATAGAATATACTATAGTAATTAATGTAGTGTTTTTGCGGATTGTAGTATACTGTAGTATATACACTGTAGTGTTTTTGCAGACTGTACTATACTAATTTACTGCGGTATATACTATAGTATTTTTGTTGTAGTATCTTTGACATAAAAGTAGAGGCTTTCCCCTTCAGGAAACCTACTGAAGAAATACCGCACAAGCACATTTTCAAGGTAAATCTGGGGTCTGAACGGATAATTCAAAGCCCCAGCTCTTATCCATAACCTGTAAGGAACACAATGTATGGTATATACTTGGCCTGTAGGTTTCTCACTTATGGGTGGCATAAATTGCGACATGGGGGAGGACACAATAAGGAAGAGACTAATTCTCTCCTTGTGACCCCCCTGCGTCACCATGCCCAGAGGAGCGGTGGCCTCCCTAATCAACCCTGATGTAGCGGCTTTCGTCGTCGTATGAGGAAGAGTAGTCGGACCAAAGTGCAGCGTGGTAAGTGTTCATGTTTGTTTATTGAACTGAACACTAATACAAAATAACAAGAGAATAAATGAAACCGAAAGGTGCAAACACTAAACAGAAAATAACTACCCACAAAACTAATGTGGGAAAAAGCTACCTAAGTATGGTTCCCAATCAGAGACAACGATAGACAGCTGTCACTGATTGAGAACCATACCCGGCCAAAACAAAGAAATACAAAACACAAAAAAAGGACAGACTGCCCACCCAAATCACACCCTGACCAAACCAAAATAGAGACATAAAAAGCACTCTACGGTCAGGGCGTGACACCTGACTCTAATGGTCAACTATCTAAGGCGTGGACGGGGAAGGGAACAGGAACAATGGGGATCCCTAAACTATGGGCGAACAATCCATCTATAAAATTCCCAGCCGCGCCTGAATCGACAAACGACTTATGCTGGGAATGCGGGGGAAAACTCAGGAAAAGTGCACAATACACAAACATATGTGCAACAAAGGGCTCTGGTTGAGAATGATGCCGGCTCACCTGGGTTGACTGCTGCCTCAGTACCCAGAGGAACCAACCCGGCACCAACCGGCAGTGTGACCTCTGTGGCCACAGATGGTGCACGAGTTGGAACCCCCTCTGGTCTCCCTACGCACCGCCCCTCCCAGCTCCATGGGTATCGGAGAGGGAGCGCGGGGGGATGGAACCAACAGACCCCGATCTGAACTTCCGAGGGTAGCTAGCAGGTTATCCAGCCGGATGAACAGGTCCACCAGCTAGTCGAACGTGAGGGTGGTGTCTCTACAGGCTAACTCCCGATGGACGCCCTCGCCCAGACTGCAGCGATAATGGTCGATCAGGGCCCTGTCGCTCCATCCCACGCCGGCAACCAGGGTCCGAAACTCCAAGGCGAACTCTAGGGTGCTCCTCATCCCCTGCCTCAAATGGAAGAGGCGCTCACCCGCCACTCTACCCTCGGGCAGGTGGTCGAAGACTGCCCGGAAGGGGTGGGTGAACTCCTCAAACTGGTCCAACGCCGCATCTCCCTCTCTCCACACGCCGTTGGCCCACTCCAGGGCATTCCTGGTGAGGCATGAGACGAGGGCAGACACCCTCTCACGTCCCGAAGGAGCTGGGTGGACGGTTGCCAGGTATAAGTCCAGCTGCAACAGGAACCCCTGGCAGTTCGCAGCCGTCCCATCGTATTCCTGGGGAAGGGAGAGACGAATCCCACTGGGTCCAGGAGAAGGAGAGGCGCGTAGTGGAGACCCCGGTTATGCTTGTGGAGACTCTGGGAGAACTCCCTGTATCTCCCAGCCGTCCATGGCGGTGCCAAGATGGTGGAGCATTGCTGCGTGCTCACGGACGCACTCCTCCACCACCTTACCCGGGGTACCTGCTCCTGCTGACTCCACAAGTTTGGTCCGGAATTCTGTAGGGGGTGCGTACTGGCGGCAGAGAAGTCAGGCGCAGGAGAGCAAAAACTGATTTACAACGGCGCAGTTTAATAAACAAAAACCACCGTAAACAGAACAATAAATAAATGAGTAATCAAAACCCATTACACACCAGCATAACGTGCACAAGCACTACAATAAACAATTCCAGACAAGGACATGTGGGGAACAGAGGGTTAAATACATAACATGTAATGATGGATTTGAAACCAGGTGTGTGAGAAGACAAGACAAAACAAATGGAAAATGAAAGGTGGATCGGCGATGGCTAAAAGACCGGTGACGTCGACCGCCGAACACCGCCCGAACAAGGAGAGGGACCGACTTCGGCAGAAGTCGTGACACAGAGCCTGGACTTGAACCCGAGCGAACATCTCTGGAGATACATGAAAATAGCTGTGCTGCGACTCTCCCTATCCAACCTGACAGAACCTGAGAGGATCTGCAGGGAAGAATGGGAGAGACTCGAGACTGTAAATGCTGCCAAAGGTGCTGAAACAAGGTATTGAGTAAAGGGTCTGAATACTTATATAAATGTTATATTTCAGTTTTTTTTTTATTATAAATTTGCAAAACTGTCTAAAAACCTGTTTTTGCTATCTCGTTATGAGGTATTCTCAGTGGTGGAAAAAGTACCCAACTGTCATACTTGAGTAAAAGTAAAGATATCTTAATAGAAAATGACTCAAGGAAAAGTAAAAGTCACCCAGCAAAATTCTACTTAAGTAAAAGTCTAAAAGTATTTGGTTTAAAATATACTTAAGTTTAAAAAGTGAAAGTATGAATCATTTCAAATTCCATAAATTAAGCAAACCAGATGGCACCATTTTATGAATTTATGGAAAGCAACATGCACACTCCAACATTTAGACATAATGTACAAACAAAGTATGTGTGTTTAGTGAGTCCGCCTGTCACGCCCTGACCTTGGTATTCTTTGTTTTCTTTATTATTTTGGGCAAGTATAACCATCCAGCCAGGACGGGTTGTGTCAGCTTTACACTCCAGACCTCCAGTACGCCTCCACAGCCCAGTACATCCTGTTCCTGCTCCTCACACTCGCCCTGAGGTGCGTGTCCTCAGCCCGGTACCACCAGTGCCGGCACCACGCACCAGGCCTACAGTGCGCCTCGCCAGTCCAGAGCATCCGGCAACAGTACCCAGTCCAGAGCGTCCGGCGACAGTACCCAGTCCAGAGCGTCCGGCGACAGTACCCAGTCCAGAGCGTCCGGCGACAGTACCCAGTCCAGAGTATCCGGCGACAGTACCCAGTCCAAGGTGTCCGGCGACAGTACCCAGTCCAGAGTATCCGGCGACAGTACCCAGTCCAGAGTATCCGGCGACAGTACCCAGTCCAGAGTATCCGGCGACAGTACCCAGTCCAGAGTATCCGGCGACAGTACCCAGTCCAGAGTGTCCGGCGACAGTACCCAGTCCAAGGTGTCCGGCGACAGTACCCAGTCCAGAGTATCCGGCGACAGTACCCAGTCCAGAGTGTCCGGCGACAGTACCCAGTCCAAGGTGTCCGGCGACAGTACCCAGTCCAGAGTGTCCGGCGACAGTACCCAGTCCAGAGTGTCCGGCGACAGTACCCAGTCCAAGGTGTCCGGCGACAGTACCCAGTCCAGAGTGTCCGGCGACAGTGCCCAGTCCAGAGTGTCCGGCGACAATCTACAGACCGGAACCTCCTACGACAGGCCGCAGACCGGAACCTCCTACGACGGGCCGCAGACCGGAACCTCCTACGACGGGCCGCAGACCGGAACCTCCTACGACGGGCCGCAGACCGGAACCTCCTACGACGGGCCGCAGACCAGAACCTCCTACGACGGGTCACAGCCCGGAGCCTCCTACGACGGGTCACAGTCCGGAACCTACCACGACAGGTCACAGTCCGGATCCGCCAGAGTCTCCCTCCAATCCAGAGGCGCCACTCACTCCAGACTCGACCATCAGTCCGTGGCGTCCTCTAGTCCGTGGTCGGCGGTGAGGGTTCCCGCTCCAGAGACATTAAGTAAGTGTGACAAGTCAGAGTGGAGCGGGGTCCACGTCCCGAGCCAGAACCGCCACCTCAGAGTTATGCCCACCCAGACCCTCCCATATTGGCTTAGGTGTGCGGCCGGGAGTCCGCACCTTTGGGGGGGGGGGGGGGGGGGGGGGGTACTGTCACGCCCTGACCTTAGTATTCTTTGTTTTCTTTATTATTTTGGTTAGGTCAGGGTATGACATGGGTGATGTATGTGTTTTTACTGTCTAGGTGTTTTGTATGTCTATGGTTGCCTAGATTGGTTCTCAATCAGAGGCAGCTGTTTATCGTTGTCTCTGATTGGGAACCATATTTAGGCAGCCATATTCTTTGGGTAATTCGTGGGTTATTGTCTATGTCTAGTTGCCTGTGTCTGTACATTTATATTATAGGTTCACGTTCGTTTTGTTATTTTGTATAGTTTGTTTAGTGTCCGTCTTTATTAAAATATAACATGTATTCATATCAGGCTGTGCCTTGGTCTCCTCCGTACAACGAACGTGATACCACCTGAACAGAGGTAATACGGATGACCAGGGATGTTCAGTGAATAAGTGTGTGAATTTAACTATTTCCCTGTCCTGCTAAGCATTGAAAATGTAACGAGTACTTTTGGGTCTTATGGAAAATGTATGGAGTAAAAAGTACAGTATTTTCTTAAGGAATGCAGTAAAGTAAAACTAGTCAAATATATAAAGAGTAAAGGAAAGTACAGATGCCCCAAAAAACGACTTAAGTAGTACTTTAAAGTATTTTTACTTAAGTACTTTACACCACTGGGTATTGTGTGCAGATATAGGAGGGAAAAATACTATTTAATCAATTTTAGAATAAGGCTGTAATGTAACAAAATGTGGAAAAAGTCAAGGGGTCTGATTACTTTCCTGATGCGCTGCGCATTCCAATATTCAATATACTTGTATTTTCTCCAAAAGAAAGATCCAGATACTTACTTTGAAATTTAGTGAAAGTAATGTAAATACTGAAAAGAGTATTTGCATCTAGATCAGCTTGAGCGTAATCGGACCGTGACATTTGTTGGAGTTCCACATTGTAATGTAACTACAGTGCATTACAAAACAGCGATGGTGTTGACTCACGTTGCACACACTTCCACTTTATACTCCTCTTGAACAATGCTGATCTCATCGGTGAGGTTCATTTTGATCTCAAACTTTGGCAAAACTAGATATAAGAGAACAGCAGTTAACTCATGAATGTTCCAGGATTGTGATTAATTGATTCAACTGCCAGATCCATAATATAGCCTAGCATGGAAGGTCAAAGAAAGAAGCTCAAACTGAAATACTTTTCTACCTTGAAGTGATATTTTGTTTTCACCAATCCACACTACAATAGCATAGGATCCTACGGGTGCTTCAGAGTTCAGGGGGTAAGAAAGCTGCAGAATGTTGCCATTGGATGTAGTATTGACCCACTGTCCAATCCTGTTCTGATGAACATCCTGTTGGTTCATAGAACAAGGGACATGTTTAGCAGGGTGCAACATTGTGGAACATTCACATACAAATGATGTTATGTAGGCCAAACATGCCTGTCTGACATGAAGAGTAAAGAGTCACATCAGCTCTATTCATGACATTTCTATCTGCAACATTCTGAAGTTTGCTTGCTGAACGTGGCCCAGATGTGATCACATAAAGCTGATAGGGAGTCTTCTGGTAACTGCCATGTAGAAATGAATGATGACCTACAGTACCTAGCTGGTGGAGTCATTGTCTTATAATGTACTAGTATTTACAGTGAGTCATCATACATTGATAGACTAATATGGGTCTTACCTGCAGTTCCACAATGTTGTACTGTGAAAGGCAAGACAAATACTGGTTAATGTTTTATGAACTCTCAAATTCCCCCAAAATTAAAAGAGGAGCAAAGCTGTCAGCAACTATAGGAACTAGGCAGATGCTTGGCTTTGTTTCTTCAATTAAACATAACATGTCGCTTTTGCAATAGATTAATTCAATCTCAGGAAAAAAAATCCTCTACATTCCAATCTGACCTATATGAGTGGAAAACACTGTGACTTGTGGTGAATGTTTGAGGACCTTGAAATCCACCCACGCAGACATGTACAGTATGTTTGCTCTGAGTGATGTGTCTCAAATGTTTGTGTAGCCTTATCATACACAGGCTACACAAACAGGCTAACTTTGCCCAATAGTTGTTCAAAACATTTCCCATTTCCAAAGCCTTCTTGTTCATGAAGTACAAATGAGATGTTTATGACATGTGTTAGCTAGTTTAAAATACGATTTTACCGTATATTGTACATAATAATCCTTGTCCTTGTCTATGGGGCAGGAGCCCATCTCCTGTTTCTGTAGCTTGAGGCAGCCTGGACAGGACGCTAGTCTATCGCAGGGCATTAATCCCAACCCGTCACACAGTATTATGATGTTGTGATCCTTGTGATTCCTCTGTATCTGTCTTTTCGTTTGAAATAGTGGAGAAACCGTTCTAAAGGAAGACTAAATAAGTCATTGTTTTCGATATTCAATGTTTCACATTTTCAACACTCACCAGCTGATTGACAGGGCTAAAACTGGTATCCAAGGTGAGGTGACTCTAAACTGCATTGTGAAAAGACAAAGACAAGCACTCAATGAGAGCTTTAGAAGCATAATTTTGAAGGATTTCCAGATACCAGGTATTGTTCAACTGGGATTTCTGGAAAAGCAGGGATTTTAGGGAAAGTTAACAGAATTTTGGAGGACAAACTTTTGATAGCTACTCTGGATAATATTTTACACTGTTGGTACTAAGGCCCCAATTCAATCAATTGCAGATCAATAAAAACTGCAATGCAAGTTTACTGAAAATATTTACAGTATCAATAGCCAATGATAATGTCCAGGAGAGGAACACCTTACAACATGTTGGTTCAAACTCCAGTGTACATATCCTCAGTGAACCCACGGTGGATTTTATCTTTATGATGGTGCTGTTGCAGGTGTCTCTTAGGAGCAACATGTGATGAAAGAGAAAACCATCATAGAAACATGATACCACCTAATTGTCCTGTTTCTTAGCAAGCAGACTAATTGTGTACTGGCTCTGTGTAAAATTACCTGTGTGCCCTGGGTTGTAGATTGGTTTATCTGTTTGGATGAATGTCATCAGACTGTAGGGTTTAATCATGACCTTTCTCTCCTCTGTCGATAGAAACGTTTCACCTCAAACCTTCACCTTAAAGTTTTGCACTTCATCTCTCTCCACACGAGGGGCTTATCAGCAAGACGATGAAGCAATAACACATGGTCCTGTGCGGCTCAGTTGGTAAGAACTAAAATTAAGAGATGCATCACAAAGCAGAGAAAGTACACTCTTATTGAATGGTTCTGGATGTCGACCAGTGTTGGGCTGACCTGAAACTGGAAGCAGCGGTGAAACTCTTGATCAGAACTCTCCTGGAGAAGTATTTTGATCTGCTCGTTGGCGATCAGAGATATGGTCATTACCAGGGTCTCGTTGGGCTGCAGAAGGCTGGCACAAAGTTTGACCTCGGAGTCTGCACGGATCACTGCAGAAATGGCTACCATGTAAACCCTACAGAGAACATATACACACACACACCAACAAACACACAGGAAACAGGATTTGAACGTTTAGTCCATAATGTTGCTTGAGTGGGTTGCCTTACGGGGAAATAAAAACACATGAAATTCACGTGATAAAATAAATATATGTTTTAATTTAAAAGGCACAATTGGCATTAATTCAATTTAACAGTCGTTGTCACCTGGAGGATTTGTGTTGTTCCACTTTGTCCAGAGACTTCCCCAAGAACGTATTTAGGACATTCATTGAACGTTGTGTCATTGTCCCCTGGAGGGTTTAGTATAGTTATGGTGAAAATACAGTAAATCTACAAGTTTCTCTATTTTTACAGTGAAATGAAGGTGCTAATGTTAAAGAAAAGTATGCTGCTGTACGCTGATTACTTGGGACTCAACCTGCCTTGTGATTTTAACTCACAACCTCTTGGTTGCTAGCTACCTAAAGTTCCTGCTGCGCAACCAGGTCAGAAGACATAACTGTCGTTGGCTGTACACATTGCCAAGCATTTATTTTTGCACTTTGCCTAAAGTATACACAACAACTTGAAGGTGTAATTTCAATAAAATGACAGTATGCTACTCTATTTGGATTTAAATGAATGTAAAGAATCTTGTCTCATTTCGTACTGTGACCAGACATGGGACTCAGCCTTAACTGTGATTTGAACTTATAACATTTTGGTTGCTAGTAACCTACATGTCCTGCTACACCACCAGGTCTTTGACAATAAAACATAAAAACTACCGGTCAAAAGTTTTAGAACACCTACTCATTCAAGGGTTTTTATTTATTTTACTATTTTCTACATTGTAGAATAATAGTGAAGACATCAAAACTATGAAATGACACATATGGAATCATGTAGCAACCAAAAAAGTGTTAAACAAATATTTTCTATTTGAGATTCTTCAAATAGCCACCCTTTGCCTAATGGCAGCTTTGCACACTCTTGGCATTCTCTCAACCAGCTTCACCTGGAATGCTTCCCAACAGACTTGAAGGAGTTCTCACATATGCTGAGCACTTGTTGGCTGCTTCTCCTCACTCTGCGGTCCGACTCATCCCAAACTGTCTCAATTGGGTTGATATCGGGTGATTGTGGAGGCCAGGTCATCTGATACAGTACTCCAGCACTCTCCTTCTTAGTAAAATAGCCCTTACGCAGCCTGGAGGTGGGTTGGGTCATTGTCCTGTTGAAAAACCAATTATAGTCACACTAAACCCAAACAGATGGAATGGTCTATTGCTGCAGAATGCTGTCGTAGCCATGCTGGTTAAGTGTGTCTTGAATTCAAAATAAATCACAGACAGTGTCACCAGCAAAGCACCCCCACACCATAACACCTCCTCCTCCATGCTTTACGGTGGGAACTACACATGCGGAGATCATCCATTCACCCACAAAGTCACGGCTGGTTGGAACCAAAAATATCCAATTAGGACTCCTGACCGAAGAACAGATATCCACTGGTCTAATGTCCATTGCTCGTGTTTCTTGGCCCAAGTCTCTTTTTCTTATTGGTGTCATTTAGTAGCGGTTTCTTTGCAGCAATTTGACCATGAATGCCTGATTCACACAGTCTCCTCTGAACAGTTCATGTTGAGATGTGTCTGTTAATTGAACTCTGTGAAGCATTTATTTGGGCTGCAATTTCTGAGGCTGGTAACTAATGAACTTATCCTATGCAGCAGAGGAAACTCTGGGTCTTCCATTCCTGTTGTGGTCCTCATGAGAGCCAGTTTCATCATATCTATTGATGGTTTTTGCAACTGCACTTTAAGAAACGTTCAAAGTTCTTGAAATAATATGGACTTGGTCTTTAACCAAATAGGCTATCTTCTGTAGAACCCACCCCGTACCAAATTCACTTTAACAAGGCACACTGTTACACCCTGATCTGTTTCACCTGTCTTTGTGCTTGTCTCCACCCCCCTCCAGGTGTCTCCCATCTCCCCTCATTATCCCTTGTGTATTTATACCTGTGGTCTCTGTTTATCTGTTGCCAGTTTGTTTTGTTCGTCAAACCTACCAGCGGTTTTAGCCTTGTGTCTGTCTTTTCTATAGTTCCCGTTTTCACGTTTTTGACCATTCTGCCTGCCCTGACCCTGCCTGCCGTCCTGAACCTTGCCCCACCACACTGGATTATTGACCTCTGCTTAACATGACCCAGAGACTGCCTGCTGTTCTGTACCGTTTGGACTCTGATCTGGATTACTGACCTCTGCCTGCCCCTGACCTGTCATTTTGTCTGCCTTTATGAAGCTGGTTGAGAGAATGGAAAGAGTGTGCAAGGCTGTCACGAGGCAAAGGGTGGCCATTTGAGGAATCTCAAATATAAAATATATTTTAATTTGTTTAACACTTTTTTGGCTACCTCATGATTCCATGTGTTATATCGTAGTTTTGATGTCTTCACAACTATTGTACAATATAGAAAATAGTAAAAATAATGAAAAACCCTTGAATGAGTAGGTGTTCTACAACTTTTGACCGGTAGTGTATAGTCACAGACTTGTTGACAAGAATGCAATTCTGCACTTTGCTAAAAGCTGTCCAGAATCAAGTAATTGTCCAATTATCACCACCAATGTAGAACTAGCAGTGTGCAAGGACATACAATATACATAAATGCTTTGCAGATTTGAACTTGGTCAGGGTACAGTCAGGCTTGGCTCCAGGACGACATGCAGTGGTGTAGAGGTGCCTGAAGAAGTGGGTATACTCTAATATGGCCCTCCCGGCAAAGGAAGGGGCCCTATGGGAAAAATGGTTTTCCTATAGTTTTTTTGAGGTTTCAGGTTATCACTCTCAAATCACACTTTATATATAGAAAAACGACCACAATTGTATGTTCTCAGTCCACAACAATGCTTTACCCACATCAGAAAACAATTTTTTAAGTCTGGAAAAAAAACATTTTAACACATTTTTAGAGGATGTAGTTTAATTCAATTGCCACCCAGTAAAATACCTGGTTAGCAGTATTTCTGTACTGTACAATGTCCTACGTGTGACGGCAGAGTTTGCAAAACAAATGCCCTCCTGATTGACAGAAATCATCATGATATCATTCTGCCAGGTAGGCTTACTTTGCAGTCAGCATTTTCATTGGGAAGTTTAGAAATGTTTCTTCAAACAGCACCACTGGCTTATCAAAAATTCTTACAGGCTTCATAGTTTAAACTTCCAGGTGCACAATATTTTCTGTGGGGGAGTTTCAGAAAAGCAAACTAAATCAAACGAAGTCCATATTCTATAGTCATAGCTGATGTGAAATGTCATTATCACCACAAGGGGAGGGTGCTATAGATTTGTTGTATTCATTGTTAAACAAAATATCTTACTCTGAACAATTGTATTAGTATGAAATAATCTTATTGTTAATTTTTTTCGAGCATACCATACAGCTCAATATTTCTATAAATTATTTTATAGTATTTTTTTGCTCACCAATAATTTTGGACCCAACTGTATATTATGAACAAACAAAAAAAAACAGGCATTGCATGCAATCTATTGAGATGTAATCAGGTTATAGTGCATGCCAATGCCATGCACAATGTACTGTATGCATATTAATGTTGCATCAAGAGAATCAGCCAATCACACCACTGAAAATCACTGTTATTGACACAAATTAGTCAAACATTCACAACGCTTTTACTTCAATCATTTTCTAGACCAGTTCCTCTGCTTGTCCTCTACACAGTGCAGTAGGGAAGTCTTGCCAGTAGGAATACTGGGACATAGGCTGACTTTTTGTTTTTTTATTTCTCTCCTTGAGTCATGGTTCCTTCTGGGCTTCAGGTTTGGAGATGGATACTCTTTGCCTGCTTTCACTGGCTTTGTGTCTGTCAAGCGACTCCAAGGCCGTAAGTAAATCTGCACAGTCAGTTAGAATTGAGTAATCAGATGTGGCGTCTCATCCTGGTGTAACATTCTCTCTGTGAGAGACTAAATTTAGAACTGCTTTTTATCTATCCTTTCAACATATATTTTGTTCTGTGTATTTCAGCTACACCTACACGTTAAAATCCTGTTGCTGCAGGATTATTTTGACATTACTGGTCAAATTAAGATCCTAGTTTCTTGTTTAGAGGTGCCCTCTCATTTTGTATTGATTTTCCTGTCTGTTTGTTGGTTTGTGTGTGTGTGTGTGTGTGTGCGTGTGTGTGTGTGTGTGTTCTCTGTAGGGTTTACATGGTAGCCATTCCTGCAGTAATCCAGGCAGGCTCAGAGGCCAAGCTTTGTGCCAGCCTTCTGCAGCCCAACGAGACCCTGGTAATGACCATATCTCTGATCGCCAACGAGCAGATCAAAATACTTCTCCAGGAGAGTTCTGATCAAGAGTTTCACCGCTGCTTCCAGTTTCAGGTCAGCCCAACACTGGTCGACATCCAGAACCATTCAATAAGAGTGTACTTTCTCTGCTTTCTGATGCATCTCTTAATTTTCTATGTAATACCAGGTTATTTCATGGGAAATATCAATGTGGTGGCTTACAATAATTTTTCTGGGATTCCGGCTGAAATTCTACATAAAGAAGATGACATCAGCTACTAAAGTAAAATCACTTTTAAAACACACTGATGAAAGAAAACGTGATTAGATCGGCACAACCTTGACGTTGTTAGCAGCACTTTCTTACCAACTGAGCCTCACAGGATCATATGTTTTTTGCACATTGTCTCCCTTTCAGGCCCCTCATGTGGAGAGTGACGAAGTGCAACATTTTAAGGTGAAGGTTCAAGGTGAAACGTTTCAATCGACAGAGGAGAGAATGGTCATGATTAAACCCTACAAACCGATGACATTTGTCCAAACAGATAAACCAATCTACAACCCGGGACACACAGGTAATTTTACACAGAGCCAGTACTCAATTAGTCTGCTTGCTAAGAAACAGGACAATTAGGTGGTATCATGTTTCTATGATGGTTTTCTCTTTCATCACATGTTGCTCCTAAGAGACACCTGCAACAGCACCATCATAAAGATAAAATCCACCGTGGGTTCACTGAGGATATGAACACTGGAGTTTGAACCAACATGTTGTAAGGTGTTCCTCTCCTGGACATTATCATTTGATTACATTTAGCTCATTCATCCCCCATCCTCTCCCATGTAACTATTCCCCAGGTCATTGCTGTAAATAAGAATCTGTTCTCAGTCAACTTACCTGGTAAAATGAGAGAAAAAAAGACGCATATCGCAGTGCAGTTTTCATTTATCTGCGGTTGATCGACCTTAGTACCAACAGTGTAAAATGTTATCCAGAGTAGATGTCAAAAGTTTGTCTTGCAAAATTCTGGTAACTCTCCTGAAAATCCCTGGTTTTCCATAAATCCTGGTTGAACAATTCCTGGAATCTGGGAATCCTTCGACAGGTATTTCTGGAAAACATGGGAAAGTTAGCAAAAGTACGCTTCAAAGATTCTCATTGAGTGCTTGTCTTTGTCTTGTCTTTGTCTTTTTACAGTGCAGTTTAGAGTCATCACCTTGGATACCAGTTTTAGCCCTGTCAATCAGCTGGTGAGTGTTGAAAATGTGAAACATTAAATATTGAAAACAATGACCAATCTCCACCCTTTCAAACAAGAAGACAGATACAAAAGAAGGATCACAATGTCACATTACTTTCTGATAGACTTAGCAATCAGGTATTTTTTAAAAAAAATTTTTAACCCTTATTTAACTAGGCAAGTCAGTTAAGAACAAATTCTTATTTTCAATGACGGCCTAGGAACAGTGGGTTAACTGCCTGTTCAGGGGCAGAAAAACAGATTTGTACCTTGTCAGCTCGGGGATTTGAACTGCAACCTTCCAGTTGCTGGTCCAACACTCTAACCACTAACACTCTAACACTATGTATGATATTGTCCTACCAACTCAACTCTGCGATCCTGGTTAGAGTGAGAATGGAAGGTTGGGGGGGGTTGAGACATACCAAAGACTCTAAAAATTGGACCCGATGCCTCTCTGCTTAGCACTCAATATTAAGGAGATGGATTGGGGGTAAGGTCCAGCAATAGATTAGTATCCTGTCCAGGCTACTTCACACTACAGAAAGAGAACAGAGGCACCTGCCCTATAGGACGAGGATTATTATGTACAATATACTGTATTTATACTATATTTTCATTGAGCAATCAACTAGCCACGGCATGTCATACATATCTTGTTAGCACTCCATAAACAATAGGACTTAGGAAATGGGAAATATTTTGAACAACTATTGGGCAAAATCCCAAATCCAACTCTTTAACCAATGTTATCTGTTTGATAAGGCTACACAAACAGTTGAGACACATAGCACTCAGGGCAAACATACGGTACATGTCTGCAGAGGTTCTCTAAGTAAACCTGCGTGGGTGGATTTCAAGGTCCTCAAACATTCACGGCAAGACATGGTGTTTTCCACTCAAAGGAATGCGTAGGAGTTTTTTTCCGTTGGAGTCCCAATGCAAAAGCAACATGTTATGTTTAATTGAAGAGACAAAGCCAAGCATCTGCCTAGTTCCTATAGTTGCTGACAGCTTTGCTCCTCTTTTAATTTTGGGGGAATTTGAGAGTTCATAAAACATTAACCAGTCTTTTGTCTTGCCTTTCACAGTACAACATTGTGGAACTGCAGGTAAGACCCATATTAGTCTATCAATGTATGATGACTCACTGTAAATACTAGTGCATTATAAGACAATGACTCCACCAGCTAGGTACTGTAGGTCATCATTCATTTCTACATGGCAGTTACCAGAAGACTCCCTATCAGCTTTATGTGATCACATAAATCTGGGCCACCTTCTGGGCCACCTTCAGCAAGCAAACTTCAGAACGTTGCGGATAGAAATGTCATGAATAGAGCTGATGTGACTCTTTACTCTTCATGTCAGACAGGCATGTTTGGCCTACATAACATAATTTGTATGTGAATGTTCCACAATTTTGCACCCTGCTAAACATGTCCCTTGTTCTATGAACCAACAGGATGTTCATCAGAACAGAATTGGACAGTGGGTCAATACTACATCCAGTGGCAACATTCTGCAGCTTTCTTACCCCCTGAACTCTGAAGCACCCGTAGGATCCTATGCTATTGTAGTGTGGATTGGTGAAAACAAAATATACCATAACTTCAAGGTAGAAAAGTATGGTAAGTAGAGCTTCTTTCTTTTACCTTTCATGCTAGGAAATATTATGGATCTGGAAGTTGAATCAATGAATCACATTTCTGGAACATTCATGAGTTGCCTGCGGTTCTCTCATCTCTAGTTTTGCCAAAGTTTGAGATCAAAATGAACCTCCCCGATGAGATCAGCGTTGTTCAAGAGGAGTATAAAGTAGAAGTGTGTGCAACGTGAGTCAACAGTATCACTGTTTTGTAATGCACTGTAGCTGTGCAAACGTCACTGTCTAATTAATCGCATTTCGCTAATGCAGACCTTGATTCAAATTCAAATACTTGAATACTTCATGCATTTCAACCCAGGTCTGTTTGGTCCTGGGGGTATTTCAAATAGTGTATTTAGAAACAAGTATTTGAAAATAATCTAGGAAATAGAAGTTCTTGATTGGGAAAAATAATTTCATAAATCCTGGCATTTACACGAACAGCCGGGCTTATATTCATAAAGCCTCTCAGAGTGGGATTGCTGACCTACGATCAGGTCTCTCCTGACCTTGTTCATTCTGATACAGAAGTTTACACTGATCCTAGATCAGCACTCATACACTGAGTTGGCAGTTGACTTTATGAGTACGGGTCCAGATGCATTGGCAATGTTGAAAACACTTGACTTCAAGAAAGCCTGCAGGTATAATGCATTGTAACTCGTAAGGATGCATGTATGAGCCTTTGTAATGTCTCATATAAGGTTTATAATATACTACGTCTCTCTAAGTAGGAAATGTATGATGTTTTATGTTTTTTATGTGTTTTATTCTGAAATAAAATCAGATACACTTATGGGCAACCTGTACCTGGTAAAGCAGAGGTAGAGTTGTGCCGACCCTTAGGGCACAATATATTGATACCAATAAGAATTGATGAGAAAAATCCAGAAGGAGTTCCTGATTATACACCCCCCTGCCATAAAGAGTCAATAGAGGTCTGTATGCTTTCCTGAAGAAACGATATACTTGTTTTTACCATCATATTACATTTGAAAATGATCTGGTTACATTTATTTAAATCATTTCTTAATGTGTGTGGTTTTGCTTGCTTTTCCCAGATGGACCAAACTGGCTGTGCTTCTCATGTCTTCAACATGTCAATTTTCACAAAGGATGCTGGCCAGAAAATGCTCATAGACAGGCTGAGTTTTAATGCAAAAGTAGAGGAGGAGGGGACAGGCAAGTCATTTATCTTTACAATTTGGAGACGGTAGAAGTGATGACAACATTTGCCTGAAGTCAAATGAAAACTGTTTTCTTTTCTTGAGAGTGAATTACATAATGTCAAGATTGCATGTTTAATTAGATTATGAAGATTGGCAAGACCTGTGTATTTGACCTTTGGTGCTACATCCTCATATTATGCTGTTTTTATTCATGTCTTCGTTTGTAATCATGTTTTTACTATGTTGAATAAGCTGCACTGGAATTCAGCTCCTGCATTGTGAACTGCCATTGTGCATCATGGTGGCGTGTGTCGTTGTGAAATAAACCATCCTATTTTCATTTGTTTTCCTTTGACAGGTATTACACAGTCAAAGGAAAAACACATTGCTCTCTCCTATGTGATTGGAAAACTCACATTTGTCGACACACCCAAAATCTATGAGCGTGGATCAACTATCGAGGGCAAAGTGCGTCCAAATACAGTGATATTGTTTCTTAGACTTAGTTGAATTGTAGATGCCATTTGTCTTTGACATTCCTGTTTACTTAACTACCAATGGTCGGTAACAGTGACACACATCACCACTTACAACTCCCCCCCCCCCTTTTCCCTCAGATTAACGTTGTTCACTTCAACAACACACCTATCGCAGACATGTTAGTCTACCTTTTGGAGGAGAAAGCCTGGTCCTCACATCTTCTACAGAACCTAACCACGGACAGTCATGGTACTGCCAGTTTCTCCGTCAACACAACCAGTATGGCCAACGAGAATTTTAACCTCATAGTAAGTATGAGGTTTTGAAAGTCCGTCTAGGTTTAGAAAGACTCAGACTCTGAAGACTTTATGCTCAACCCCAAATCTCGCACTTGTCATGCTCTTGTGGAGATCTTCGAAAATTCCATTGGTATAATAAGCAATATGGTGAAACCTCCACCTAGCCTATCGGAATGCAGGGTGGAAATGTTAGTTACCATATATACAACTGTGAAATCCTCTCAGATCTCCACAAGTATATTGTACATGGTCTAAGGGTTGATTTGGGATTGTGCCTTTAGTTATACTCTCTATTCTCTCTGTTGCTTTCCAGGTAAGCAACACACCTCAAGTGGAGAACAGTAGATACAGGGTCCCCTATTTCCAAAGAGGGCACCACATACTCTCACTGATCCAGCCCATTGCCCCTCACAGTAAAACATCCAGCTCTCTGGCTATTCAGAAGATGGCGAAACCACTGGCATGTGGGGAGGAAGTGTCAATCACCATCCAGTACGCCATCGTAGGGGAGACTGTCCCAAAGGGCTCCGTGGATGTCATCTACCTGGTGAGTAGAACCAGGAACAAGTTGTGGACAACCTGCAAACCCAGGTTGGCACCCTATTCACTAGTGTGCAACTTTTGACCAGGGCTCCGTGGAGGAAGGATGTCTCTATACAACACCAGTACTTCTCATCATATCCTTCTTGCTGACTTGATGGGATAACCGGGATAACTGTTTTTTCCTTTCCCTCCTCCAGGCCTTATCCAGAGGGGTGATAGTTCAGCATGGACATATGAAGGTTACCGTGCAGCAGGGGAGTCCTGGTGAGGGAGTTTCATTAAGTAATTATGAACGTACTTGAAGGTGCTTGATGACAATGACAATGAGGATGGTTACATGCACACAATAATGCGATTATTGTGGATACTCAGAATAAGATAATACTTAGATTAAAACGCTTTGCAAGAAGAACAATTTCCCTAATAATACTGTTAACATGGATGTCTGAAATCAGGTTACTGATGGCAGTCTGATGAATGCAGAAATCATCAATCAAAACAAATTTTCTACCTCAGTGGACATGCTATTTTTGGGAAGCATTGTTGATTCTGAGGTCAGACATATAAAGTTTGCATGTGAAAACTACTTCTAACTACTTCTAAGACTTTTTCCACATTTTGTTAAGTTACAGCCTAAAATGGATTAAAAAAAAAAATCCTCAGCAATCTACACACAATACCCAATTATGACAAAGCGAAAACAGGTTATTAGACATTTTTGTATATGTATTAACAATAAAAAACAGAAATAGACCAATTAAATTGAGCTCAGGTGCATCCTGTTTCCATTGATCATCCTTGAGATATTTCTACAACTTGATTGGAGTCCACCTGTGGTAATTTCAATTGATTGGACATGATTTTGAATGGCACACACCTGTCTATATAAGGTCCCACAGTGATTGTCAGAACAAAAACCAAGCCAAGAGGATGAAGGAATAAACCGTGGAGCTCCGAGACACGATGGTGTCGAGGCACAGATTTCTGCAGCATTGAACATCCCCAAGAACACTGGCCTCCATCATTCTTACATGGAAGAAGTTTGGAACCACCAAGACTCTTCCTAGAGCTGGCCACCTGGCCAAAATGAGAAATTGGAGGAGAAGGGCCTTGGTCAGGGAGGTGACCAAGAACACGATGGTCACTCTGTCAGAGTGACCAGAGTTCCTCTGTGGAGATGGGAGAACCTTCCAGAAGGACAACCATCTCTGCAGCTACTCACCAATCAGGCCTTTATGGTTGAGTGGCACACAGCCAAGACAACGCAGGAGTGGCTTCGGGACAAGTCTCTGAATGTCCTTAAGTAGCTCAGCTAGAGCCCAGACTTGAACCCGATCGAACATCTCTGGAGGGACCTGAAAATAATTGTGCAGCGACGCTCCCCATCTAATCTGACATAGTTTGAGAGGACCTGCAGAGAAGAACGGGAGAAACTCCCCAAATACAGGTGTGCCAAGCTTGTATCGTCATACCCAAGAAGACACAAGGCTGTAATCGCTGCCAAAGGTGCTTCAAGAAAGTACTGAGTGAAGGGTCTGAATACTTATGTAAATGTCATATTTCATTTTTATTTTATACATTTGCAGAAAAAAATCTAAACCTGTTTTTGACATTATGGGGTATTGTGTATAGATTGAAGAGGGGGGAAAACATTTTTACAACATTTTACAACATGACAAAACAGAACTGTCGTTAAACTGTGCGTGCGTGAACGAGCATTATAACTCCGCCTGGAAAACGCTCATCATTCAACTTTTATGGTGACAGTAACGCCCTTATTGGCTGTATACTTTCAAAGTATTGGAATTAGGCCAAGACAGTATCTAAATTAAATGGCAAACTTGATTAAATGAAATAGGCATCCATTTCCTATTATTTTAGAATGCAAAGATAAAATAAATAATAAATGTGTATGAATATGAGCGTCATTTATTCCTGCACAAGGCTATAAGCTACTTTTGCCTTCTTGCAATGCAACACTTTAACCACTAGAAACTGTGCATTCGCATGGTCTGGAGTTTGCAGGAGGATAATAAGCACATTCTCACTTCAAGATCAGTTTTTATAAATACCAAGTTTTGTGTGAAAACTGGCACATGCATGTTTTGGGGCATATTTTGTGCATACCTAACATTTCTATGTCTTGTATTTTAATAGGTGTATGCTTTCATCGATTTTGACCATGCATCGATTAAAATAAACAGAGTAAAGTGACTATTGCATAATCTGCGTACTGCCATAATCAGTTTACTATCGAATTATTACTGTGCATGTAGACGTACTCAGTGTGACATGCTCTTGTGTTACAGCAACTGAGGGTGAAGTCACCTTGAAGTTGGCAGTGGTTCCAGAGATGGCGCCAGTGGTACAAGTCCTTGTGTACAGTATGCTACCCAGTGAGACTGTCATCGCCCACAGCATGAACTTCCCCACTGAGAAATGCTTCAGGCACAAGGTGTGTGTATATGTGGGCATGCTTCTTCGTGTGTTATACCCTCTGACTTCTGCACATCACAAACATACTATGTTCATTTTATGGAATGTATAAAAAGTGTCAAGTATTTCCCATGCACATAGATATCATTCCGTGTATAAAGGTGTATAATGTACACTTATGTATGTCATGTGCACTAGGTGTCGGTGGAGTTCTCACCCTCACAAGCAGTTCCAGGGGAGGAGAACACCCTGCAGCTCTCGGCCCAGCCCGGCTCCCTCTGTGGCCTCAGTGCTGTGGACCAGAGTGTTCACATCATGGAGCCAGGGAAAAGGCTGAATGCTGACAAGGTAACAGAGCTCGGTGTAGTGAATATCAACGGTCATACAGTACCACCATATAAACAGCTTTTGTGGTGCTGGCAATACAAGCAGCTTCAGGGGACTAAGAAGTGACAACAGCAGACTTGGAGTGGGTCTGTTCAATGTTGGCCATTTGGAGTACCTTCATCAACTGAAAAGCACCTCCCTATTGGTTCATATTCTGTTCAGGGCACAGAAAGCATTAAAAACGTTTAGCAATGGAAAACGAAACTGAGCATTCCCTATTTGACAAGTCTAAGTAGTCCCTGCCTTCTGTTTGGTGCCCAATGAACAACGTCATTTCACATCTCCTTATTATCCCATTCCAGATATTTGATTTGTTACCAGTTAAGGAGACAACACACATTCCCTACCAGCTTGAAGATCAAGTAGCATGTTTACGTGTAAGACCAAGGAGAAATGTAATGCTATACGCAGGACAAACTGAGGAGAAAAATGAACCTTATGAAGTTTTTAAGGTAACTTCAGCCTTGTTTTCTCTTAACTTTTCCTCTCTCGTAAGAATCGGTTACCATACTGTTAGCATGCATTCATCTCCTTAAATGATCAATTTCTAAAATAGCCAGTTTGAATTAAAAAAAACACATTTAGAATAGAAAAAAAACCTGAGACATTCATTATTATTGCGCTCTCTTGTTTGTGATTTCTAGAAACTGGGACTGAAGCTGGCAACTAATCTGGTTCTAAGAGTACCTTCCTGCCTACATTTTAAGGGAATCCAGTACCATCGCGGCCATGGTGAGATGTCCTTCTAACCATTTCTTACACTTGTCATTGCCAGAAGTCTTTGGTGAATCTTGGGAAATGTTATTCTAACATGAGGTCACCAGTGACCTCAGCATTCTGTCTGGTTTGACCAGGCTCATTCTAACACGAGAATAATTATTATGTTTTGTTTTAATAGGACGCTATATAAGCTACTCTCACCATCGAACCATGGACACACTTCTGGTGGCTCAATCTGGAACAGCTGGTGCCCTTGCACCTCCGCCACCCATACAGACAGTCCGTACGTTCTTCCCTGAGACGTGGATATGGGATCTTGTGGAAGTTGGGTAAGAGCACTGCACAGTGAGGCTGTTGCCTTATAAACGTCACTAAAATAATGCGCGCACATCGATGAGGCAGAAGGTTATGATTCTGAACGGTCAGATAGTTAGCAACAATAACAAGAGGCTGCCATGTGGGGAATAGTAGGTGTCTCGTTTCAGCTCGTTGTATCTTCTTATTGATACCATGTCTTGTTTTGAGGTGTTTTGACTCATGTCATGTCTATGCTAATATGGCAAAACATTTGCTAGCTTGCTACCAACAACTGTAACGATGTATTTGAGAGACAACAAGTGCTCATTATGCAAATGTATTTATGTTTTCAATAAACATTTGAAGGCAAAATATAGTTTAGATGTTGTCAACAATCTAAGCCAACCCCGTCTGTTTTGCTCCATATTTCCGCACGTGTCGGTTTTGTTGCTAAACAACCAGTCTATCACAGTGCCATTAGTTTTGTCACCAAAGCCCCATATACTACCCACCACTTCGACCTGTATGCTCTCGCTGGCTAGCCCTCGCTTCATATTCATCGCCAAACCCACTGGCTTAAGGTCATCTATAAGTCTTTGCTAGGTTAGGTAAAGTCCCACCTTATCTCAGCTCACTGGTCACCATAGCAGCACTCACCCCTAGCACGCGTTCCAGCAGGTATATTTCACTGGTCACCCCCAAAGCCAATTCCTATTTGGTCGCCTTTCCTTCCAGTTCTCTGCTGCCAATGACTGGAACGAATTTCAAAAATCACTGAAGCTGGAGACTCATATCTACCTCAACTTTAAGCACCAGCTGTCAGAGCAGCTCACAGATCACTGCACCTGTACATAGCCCATCTGTAAATAGCCCACCCAACTACCTCATCCCCATACTGTTTTTTTCTTCTCCTTTGCACCCCTATATCTCCACTTGCACATTCATCTTCTGAACATCTATCACTCTAGTGTTTAAATTGCTACATTTGAATTATTTCGCCACCATGGCCTATTTATTGCCTTACCTCCCTTATCTTACCTCATTTACATACACTGTACATATACTTTTTTTTCTATTGTGTTATTGACTGTATGTTTGTTTATTCCATGTGTAACCCAGTTGTAAATGAGAACATGTTCTCAGCTAGCCTACCTGGTTAAATAAAGGTGAAATATATATATATATATATATATATATATATATATATATATATATATATATATATTGTTTTAAAGTTGAACCACGGGACAGGGTCAATTAAGCTGCCTACAAATTTCTGTGGTGAATGAAATATTACCACTGCCTTATTAAAACCCTAGCTAGGTTTCCATCCAATTGGCAACAGATTTTCATGCAAATATGTTCTAAAATCTGCATAAAAACAATATGCTTATTTTCCTACCAGAGATGTGTTTCCATTAAATGTACTTGTTGCGGGTTAAAGACTGGGCGTGATGTAGTGCACGTAAAAAATGCATTTTGCGGTTATTGTAAAATACATTTTGCGGTATTGGCACGTGCGCTCTAGCTAACAGCTCGCAGATACAGTGTGGGTATAGCCTACATGATGAGATTGATGATGAGAAAAGGCAGGGCCTCCCGGGTGGCGCAGTGGTTAAGGGCACTGTACTGCAGCGCCAGCTGTGCCACCAGAGACCCTGGGCCCCAAGGCTCTGTCGTAACCGGCCGACGCACAATTGGCCTAGCGTCGTCCGGGTTAGGGAGGGGTTGGCCGGTAGGGATATCCTTGTCTCATCGCGCACCAGCGACTCCTGTGGCGGGCCAGGCGCAGTGCGCGCTAACCAAGGTTGCCAGGTTGCCGACACATTGGTGCGGCTGGCTTCCGGGTTGGATGCGCGCTGTGAGGACGCATGACTTTCAACCTTCAACTCTCCTGAGCTCGTACGGGAGTTGTAGCGATGACACAAGATTTTAGCTACTAAAACAATTGGATACCACGAAATTGGGGAGAAAAAGGGGCAAAATTTAAAATAAAAAAAAAAGGCAGCCAAGCATCGATCATCATGTCACCAGAATAAAACCCTCAATATTTATTGGAAAGGAGCAGGATGGCCCTTATGGGCCCTATGTAGGACATGCACAGACTAGGCTAGTAAACATACTGAATCTAAAATCTCGTTGTCGTGCCTCATTATTTTAGATGACTACTACATGGTGTCAGAAGTGGTTTTAATAATCACATAAACGTAAAGGACCTATTGCCAAGTTTCAAGTCAAGGAGGGCACAGTGTTGGAGATGAACGGCGCAGATCATCATTGGGCTAGCTATTGGGCTAGCTAACGAGCAAGGACTAAGTTACTGCTAGCAACATGTTGCAAGAGGAAGAAACTGGTGGTGTTTCAGGGTTTGCAACTCCAAGATCAACGGGCTCCCACGCAAACATGGACAGGCCAGTGGTTAGTGCTGACGGATTTCGCATTAGTCCCCCAGAGAATTTTGATTGTATGGACATTCAAAACTGGTCAAAATGGATCAGGCGTTTTAAAAGGTACAGAGTAGCTTCAGGCTTAAATGTAAAAAAGGAGGCATTTCAAGTTAATACACAGATCTACTCTATGGGTGATAAAGCCAAGGATATGCTAAATGCTTCACTGTTGACTGAGGAAGAGAAACTTAACTACTGTGCCGTTAAAGACTGTTTTGAAATGCATTTAGTAGGGAGACAACATTATATTTGAGAGAGCTTAGTTTAATGTGCACAAACAGGAGCAGAGTGAAACCACCGACAGTTTTATCACAGCTGTTCACAAGCTAGCGGAACATTGTCAGTTTGGCACACTCGGGGAAGAGCGGGGGAATTATTCGGGGAATAAGAAATATCTCACTTTCTGAAAAGTTACAGTTGGATTCCCAGCTTACCTTGACCAAGGCTGTAAACCAGGTTAGGCAGAGTGAGACAGTAAAAAGACAGCAGACGATGCTACGCCACAGCAGCTCCTTGCAGACTGAAGACAGCAAGGAAATACATGTGTTTTCATACTGTGCTAACAAAAAATGTTAAGGGGAACGCAGAACAGAGACAGACGTGGAGAAAACAATCACAGACAGCGCCAGTAGCCAATTCAAGTGTTTGTCACAAATATGGGAAATCCCCTTTCCACAGCTGGAAAGATTGCCCAGCAAAGAATGCGGAATGCAGGAAATGTCACAGGAGAGGACACTTTTCAGCTGTCTGTCAATCAAAGAAAATGCATGAGGTCTCAGAGGAGGAATAGCAGCAACAGCAGGCCAGCATCTGTCTGGGAGAAGTAAAGGAAAACAATGTTGGCTGACACTCAGACATTAAACTCAATGGGGAGGTTGTGTCATTTAAACTTGACATAGGGGCAGCAGTGACAGCAATCCCCACTAGGCTGTATAGTTATAGCAGAGATGGCCCTTTTCACTCTACAAACAAAAAACTGTACGTGCCCAGTAATAAGATATTACCAGTGGTAGGGCAGTTGGTGATTAGACTGGAGAATAAAGACAAGAATGCCATCCAGCCTGTCTTTGTCATTGATTCTCTGGCTAGACCGTTGCTGGGGCTGCCAGCAATTGAAGCATTGCAACTAATTTAGAGAGTGAGTGAACTGGAGGACCCAGGGGAGGTTTTCAAAAAGACATTCCCAAAATGTGTTTTTGGCCTTGGAAGGCTAGAAGGTGACTACAAAATCCACCGAAAGATGATGCGGTCCCCTATGCCCTTAACACCCCGCCGGGTGCCAATCTCTTTATTGGCAAAAGTAAAGGAAAAGTTGGGGAGGATGAAAGAAATTGGGGCTTTGTCTAAAATAGAGAGTCCCATTGACTGGTGTGCAGGGATGGTGGTGGTCCCAAAAGCCCACGTGGGAAGGCACTGATCACAGCAGACACACTCTCCAAATAAACATCAAGTGTCCATTAATGCAGTAAGAGACAGTCTACCTGCATCTCAGACCAAACTGAGGCAGATTGCAGAGGAGCAACAGTGATAGTACAGCAGTGCAAAAAGGGATGGCCCAGTCAGGAGGACCTGTCTCCAGCTGCTGAAGCCCTATTGGGAGCACCAAAGTGACTTACACTGTAATGGAGACCTTCTCATGAAAGGACAACGGAGAGTTATCCCAGAGACTCTACAACTAGAAATGCTAGACGGAGTGCATGAGGGACACATGGGGATAACCAAATTCCAACTGAGGGCTCAACAGTCGGTGTGGTGTCTTGGTCTGAGTACTCAGATTGCCAAGGTGGTGGCCCAGTGTAAAGGGAGGGGAGGAAAATGTCAACCATGTCATCCTGAACCAATGATGGCAACGGAGCTGCCATAATGGCCATGGCAAAATGTAGGGACAGATATGTTCTATTGGAAAAATGACACTTATCTGCTAGTGGTAGATTACTATTCAAGATACATTGAAATAGCAAAGACACCCATAACCACACCAGCTGGTGTTATCAATGGATTAAAGTCAATTTTTTTCCAGGCAAGGGGTTGCTGAGGTCCAGGTTACAGGTAACGCTCCCCAGTACTCTGCGAGCTCCTTTTCTGCTTTTTCCGCAGAATATGACTTCACACATGTGACCAGTAGCCCGTACCATGCAAAGAGCAACGGGAAGGCAAAGAGAGCTGTGAAAACAGTCAAAGGACAGCTGAAAAAGAACAAGGATCCGTACAGGGCTCTTTTAGCTTACATAGTTATACCACTGCATCATGGGCTGTCGCCTGCCGAGCTCCTGGTCTCCCCAGCACAGCTTAAACCCCAATGGCTTAACAGAAAGGCCTTCACTGAGACGGACAAACAGCTGAAACAAACACAAACTGGAGACTTTAATCAGAAACACAGTGCAACGGAGAGGCCAGAGCTGACAGAAGGTCAACGTGTGTAGATTACAAACTCAAAGACACCAGCAAAAGTGCTGAGGAATGCGGATGTCCCCCCCTCCTACTATGTGGTTGACACAGTCTCAGAGGAGGTTCGGAGGAAAAAAACACACCCCAGAGCTCTTCCAGATCTATCAGCCATACAGGCTGAGGAGGCCACAGACAACACACAAAAAGAGGGTGAAGGAGAGAGAATGCTCATAGATCCACAAGCTCACCCAAAAAGGGATGTGAAGCCACCAGAGTGGCTGAAAGACTGTGTTACGTGAATACAATACATACTGTTGGGGAGCATACCCAGCAAATGGAGACCGTACCTTAGTTAACGCATAGGAGGTGTAATGTAATGCTTTCATAATGTTTCAGGATATGAAGTAGCATGTTAAAGAGAATAATATTATTGTTGATTTGAGAGGGGAAGATGTAGTAGGATGGCCCTTGTGGGTGTCTGTACCTATGTATGACTTGCGCAGGCTAGGCTAGTAAACATGCTGAAGCTAGAACCTCGTTGTCGTGCCTCCTTATTTTAGATGATACTACACTCATCATCTTTTGCTTTTAGCACCCTGTGAAGTTCATCATTACTTATTTCATCCGTAGCCTAATAAACTGCATGCTTTCCTGACGAATGGTTGTGGGAGGACCACACAACGTCATCGCGTGACTCCAAGTTTACTTTGATATGATGGTTATTATATCAATATTTTGGTCATAAAAGCGTTTCCACCCCCATTTCCCGCATAAATAATTTTCCAGACACAAAAACATCCCACCTTGTCTAGCGTATTTTGTTATGTTGACATTTTGAAAGTTTACAGACAAATGTTGTTTCCCTGAACAAGGCAGTTAACTCACTGTTCCCCAGTAGGCAGGCTGTCATTGTAAATAAGATTTTGTTCTTAACTGACTGGCCTAGTTAAATAATGGTTTAATTTTAAAACGTAACTGCTAAAATGGTATGATTCAAGAACCAGTGATTCATTTGGGGTTTGACAACTAGGCAATTGTTGTTAATATTTTACTATCAAAATAATTTTCCAGAATATTCAGATGTTTTTGTTCAATAAAGATTCATTTGTCTACATCATTTTTGCCACTAATATTACATAGGCTAATTCATTTGGGGCTATTTCACCACCTGAGGAAGTGGTTAGGAGATCGCTAACTCTAATTGTTGTTATTATTTGACAATAGCCTATTACAAATAGTTAGCCTTCTTACTGATATCTAACAGTATATTTAATGTATATGACTATGCACCCACCTTGACAGGCCTATGCACCCACCTTGACAGGCCTATGCACCCACCTTGACAGGCCTATGCACCCACCTTGACAGGCCTATGCACCCACCTTGACAGGCCTATGCACCCACCTTGATCCTTTATTTAACTAGGAAAGTCAGTTAAGAACAAATTCTCATTTACAATGACAGCCTACAATACTATGTCTTTCGCGCCTTTAGAACTACATTTAGAAATATTGTGCAATCAGAAAGCATGTCACAAAGGAGAGAGCGAGAGAAACTGCACTGCTTCAAAGCAGCAAGCAGGAACTCTATAGTCCAGACGACTGCCTGATTGACCAGTGGGCCAGGTGTAAATGTTTGACAACAAGAGAAGTCGTCCACCCTTGATGGGCAATCAGCAGAACAATAGAATCTCTGAGAGCATGTTCAAAGTCTTGATGATGAGCTAAATGAAAGCATTGAGTTTTATCAAATGTTCCAATTGATACTAGATTAAGTCATCCTGAAAGTAATCAGCTGTTTTTAAGAATGTAACATAAAATGTTAATTATTGTAATTGGATTACATAATCCCTGTTAATCTTTTACTACCCAACCGTTTGCCTGGGAAGAAAACACAATTTGCTCAACTTGCCATAGAGCTCACCAGCTTGTAGTCCTAAAACCCGGAAATGAGTTCGTTCAGCCATTCATATGAGGAAAATGAATGGGGAAAGAATAGGGTTTTGGGATAAAAGCCGAAAATAAAGTCTGAGATTAACACAGGTTTAGGAGATCTTTTACGTTTTGTTCAGTGACATAATATCAGTCAGTTAACATGACCTTTATGACATATGAATCATTTATGTAATTTATGTGCTTTTATTATTACATTACAAAATTCACTTAGAGAGGCGTTAGCTGATGAAGATTATCTCAAAAAGCAAATCGTACAGTAAAATATCTCCTAAACCTGTCTTTACCTCAGACCTTATTTTCTGCATATATCCAAAACCCCTCCAAAACCTCAATACATTTTCCCATAGGCTTTGTCTAACGTACCATGGAGAAGTTTGTGCCTTCAAATATACGCCGTTACTATTGCTCTCTATTGACAAAACCATTAGCTCAATTTACCCCAAGGCAAACATTTAGACTATATTAGCCCACACAGCTACAAGGAGGCACTCATGCTAGGTTTAGGACCTCATATTGTAGCTTATAGAACCCCCAAATGATGTATAGGACAATCTTAATTATCTACTTTGGTTTAGATACAACAATCATGAAACCTCTAACACAACAAATTCATTTGACTTGGTGAAAATCTGTTTTTTGGACCTAACTTGCTTACCACTTTTTCTAAGTGGTTTCTTCCTTTATCGACTCCATGAAATGTCCTCTTCCTAAATATGTAGTCTAATTATACATTTTGTGTATAGTTTCCTAGAAACAGGGGTGGCTCAATTTACCCCTTTGGCTCAATTTTTCTCAATGGAACACTTAATGGCTTTCTGTTTGAACTCTGACCTCTGTATTACAGGGAATCTGGAACAGTAGACATGCCCCTCACAGTTCCAGACACCATCACCACCTGGGAGACAGAAGCATTCTGCCTGGCTCCTGGCGGCTTCGGCCTGGCTCCTCCAGTGGAGCTCACTGTCTTCCAGCCCTTCTTCCTGGAACTCACCCTGCCGTACTCCATCATCCGTGGAGAGCACTTTGAGATGAAGGCCACTGTGTTCAACTACCTGTCCAAGTGCATCATGGTACGGCACCGCATCATAATCGTTTCTTGAGTTGTTTCATGAGTTTCTTGAGTTGTTTTTAAACTCTTGTATTTTGTTTTGTTACAGCTGATCTAGTCAATGTTTATTTTTTATAATTTTTTTTACACCCAATGTATCAGTCTTGGGTTTTCCATGTTATCTTACAAGTGTTCCTATTTGGCAGGTTTCTGTGACTCCAGCTCACTCCTTAGACTACACTCTCACACCCTTGAAGGATGTCCAATACTCATCATGCTTGTGTGCCAATGGACGAAAGACCTTCAGTTGGACGATGGCACCCTCTATCCTGGGTAAAACATCAGTCTTCATTCAACCGTTCTAATACTGTAGTACTTTGTTCTAAAGCTGTATCTGTACCCATTGGATGCAGTGATCACAATATAGTGGCTTTATCCAGGAAAGCCAAAGTTCCAACAGCTGGGCCTAAAATAGAGATCATACAAAATATTTTGCCCTGATTTATGTGGATGATGTTCAAAAATATTTGTTGGTCTGATGTGATTAATGAGGAGCATCCAGACGCTGCACTTGATGAATGTATGAAATTGCGTCTTCCAATTATTGATAAACACGCACCTGTTAAGAAACTGACTGTTAGAACTGTTAAGGCTCCATGGATTGATGAGGAATTGTAAAACTGTACGGTTGAAAGAGATGGGGCAAAAGGAGTGACTAATAAGTCTGGCTGCTCATCTGACTGGCTGACTTACTGCAAATTGAGAAATTATGAATTATGTGACTAAACTCAACACAAAGAAGAAGAAACTGTATTATGAAGCCAAGGTCAATGATATAAAGAATGATGGAAAAAAACTTTGGAGCACTTTAAATTAAATTATGGGCCGAAAGACAAATTCAACTCCATCTTTCATTGAATCAGATGGCTTATTCATCACAAAACCATTTGATGTTGCCAATTAGTGAAGTGGGCAAACTTAAGCAGGAAATGCCAACAACGAACAGTGAGCAATTGTATTCATGCATTGCAAGTTTGAATTTTGTAAAATTAGTGTGGGAGATGTGGGAAAGTTATTGTTATTGATCCGTAATAGCAAACTTGCTGGCATTGACAACTTAGATGGAAAGCTACTGAGGATGGTAGCTGTCCTCTATAGCCCCTCCTCTCTGTCATATTTTTAATCAGAGCCTAGGGGAAAGTCTTTGTCCTCAGGCCTGGAGGGAAGCCAAAGTAATTCCGCCACCCAAGAGTGGTAAAGCGGCCTTTACTGGTTCTAACAGCAGACCGATAAGTTTGCTGCCAGCTCTTAGCAAACTGTTGGAAAAGATTGTGTTTGAACAAATTCAATGCTATTTCTCTGTAAACAAATTAACAACAGACTTTCAGCATGCTTATAGAGAAGGGCACTCAACATGTACTGCACTGACACAAATGACCGATGATTGGTTGAAAGAAATTGATAATAATAAGATTGTGGGAGCTGTACTGTTAATAGATTTCAGTGCAGCCTTTGATATTATTGACCATAACCTGTTGTTGAAAAAACGTATGTGTTATGGCGTTTCCAACTCTGCCATATCATGGATTCAGAGCTATCTATCTAATAGAACTCAAAGGGTTTTCTTTAATGGAAGCTTCTCTAATATCAAACATGTAAAGTGTGGTGTACCACAGGGCAGCTCTCTAGAACCTCTACTCTTTTCTATGTTTACCAATGACCTGACACTGGCATTAAACTAAGCATGTGTGTCCATGTATGCTGATGATTCAAACATATACGCATCAGCAACCACAGCTAATGAAGTCACTGACACCCTTAACAAAGAGTTGCAGTCTATTTTGGAATGGGTGGCCAGTAATAAACTGGTCCGGAACATCACTAAGACTAAGAGCATTGTATTTGGTACAAATCATTGCTTAAGTTCTAGACCTCAGCTGAATCTGGCAATGAATGGTTTGGCTGTTGAACAAGTTGAGGAGACTAAATTACTTGGCGTTACTTTAGATAGTAAACTGTCATGGTCAAAACATATAGATTCAGTGGTTGTTAAGATGGGGAGAGGTCTGTCCGTAATAAAGCGATGCTCTGCTTCTTTGACACCACACTCCAAAAAGGAAGTCCTGCAGGCTCTAGTTTTGTCTTCTGTTGATTATTGTCCAGTCGTGTGGTCGAGTGCTGCAAGGAAACACCTAGTTAAGCTGAAGCTGGCCCAGAACAGAGCAGCACATCTGGCTCTTAATTGTAATCAGAGGGCTGAAATAAATACTATGCATGCCAGTCTCTCTTGGCTAAGAGTTGAGGAGAGACTGACATCACCTCTTCTTTTTATAAGAAACATTAATGTGTTGAATATCCAAAATGGTTTGCATAGTCAACTTACACACAGCTCTGACACACACACTTAGACATGCCACCAGGGATCTTTTCACAGTCCCCAAATCCAGAACAAATTCAAGAAAGCGTACAGTATTATATAGAGCCCTAATTGCATGGAACTTCCTTCCATCTCATATTGCTCAAATAAACAGCACATCTGGTTTCAAAAAACAGATAAAGCAACACTTTGCGGCACAAAGCATCTCCCCTATTTGACCTAGATAGTTTGTGTGTAAGCATTGATATGTAGGCTACGTGTGCCTTTTACATTTTTTATATGTAGTTCTGTCTTTGAGCTGTTCTTGTCTATTGATGTTTTGTATTATGTCATTCTGTATTATATGTCATGTTTAGTGTGGACCCCAGGAAGAGTAGCTGCTGCTTTTGCAACAGCTGTTGGGGATCCTTAGCAAATACCAAAAACAGCAGAATGGATGTCAGCCTGAGTTGTGCACTCTCAGTCACCATATTGGATCTTGTGTAACTTGTGGTGTATTCTGTCTGTCAATGTGTGTGTAGGGGTTATGAATGTGTCCGTTAGTGCAGAGGCTGTCCAGTCCCACGCTGCGTGTGACAATGAGATTGTGAACGTACCGGAGAGAGGACGCATCGACACAGTCACAAAGAGCCTGCTGGTGAAGGTATGTAGCCTACTGTTGTGACGGAACATACCGTTGTACAGATACCTAGTGTAACTGCCTCTGACTGAAAATAATATCCTCTCCTCTCAGGCTGAGGGAACAGAGAAGACCGACACCTACAACTGGTTGCTGTGTCCAACTGGTCAGTAATACATGAAAGTTGAATGTACTTTGGTTGAACAGATTATCTCCATTCATCTTATCATCTGTGTGTCCACAGGAGTAACTATGACAGAGGAGGTGGAACTGCAACTCCCCAAGAATGTGGTGGATGGATCTGATCGAATTTCTCTCTCAGTCCTGGGTAAAATAAACCATTGTATTATTTAGAGGCTTGGTGAGTTTAGACAGGAGTTTTGGTGAGAAAAGCAACCCTTATCCAGTGATAATGCTGCTGTTTGCTAAAGAGGACAGTATCACAGAAGTCCCATGTTTACCTGTAGGTGACATCCTGGGTCGGGCCCTCAAGAACCTGGATGGACTGTTGCAGATGCCGTATGGGTGTGGAGAGCAAAATATGGCCCTCCTCGCCCCCAATATCTACATCCTGGAGTACCTGAGGAACACAGAGCAGCTCACTCCAGCCATCCGAGACAAGGCCATCAAGTTCCTCACTAGTGGTAAGAGAGTCCCTCAAAATATGGGTCGTATTGATTAGGCACCAAACGGAAGAAAACTGACTGAAACAGAGCTGGATTTGTCCCTTTTTTTTGTTTTTCGTTGAAGAACATTTTTAAACATTTCACCACAGTGTGCCCTAGTGACTACAACCCTGCTATCATGTCAATTATAGAGCTACAGCACAGATGATATTACAGTGTTATCAACAGAGCATCACTGACCCAACACATGTTGGGACTTCCAGATGTTTTTCTAAAGTCATTTGATTATAGAATATAGATTTCTTTTAAATCCCAAATATCACCCTACTCCCTACATAGTGCACTACTTTCTTCCTGGCAAAAAGAGTACGCTAGGGAATAGGGTGCCATTTGGGGCGCACCCTCAGTGAATATAAAACACACTTGGTTACTGTTGTTTGCTTTAAAAACTCACCGACAGGTTACCAAAGGCAGCTGAACTACAAGCATGTTGATGGTGCATACAGCACATTTGGACAAGGTTCAGGGAACACTTGGTATGTATTGTGTGTTTCACCTACTGGTAAACACATTATAACTGTGTCTGTTTCAATTAAGTATTGACCAATCAAATGGCATTGTCTCTGACAGGGAGACCATGGATGTGACATAAATTAAAATAATATTTTGTTGCATGTAATGTCAAGCTCTGTCATGTTTATAACAACCTTATGTGGGTATTATGACGGGACATTCAAATCAAGTTCTCTTTTCTCAGGCTGACTGCTTTTGTTTTGAGATCCTTTGGCAAAGCAAAGTCTTTCATTTATATTGATCCGGTAAAAATTGAGCAAACCAAGACTTGGTTGGAACGTCAACAAGGCGAACATGGCTGTTTCATTAGATTGGGGAAACTTTTTAACAACAGAATGAAGGTATTTATATTGATAATAAACTGATAGAAGAAGATGTTGTTTTACGTCTCGTCAGACCAGCCATAAAGTTGGGAATGATGATTTCTACAGAATTGTATCAGGCTACAGTTTACACATGTTTTAGTATTTAACATATTGTTTTGTAGGGTGGGGTGACAGATGAAGTCACACTGACGGCCTACATCACTGCTTCAATGCTGGAGCTCAACATGTCAGTGTCGGTACGTAGCATCTCCACATAACTATTGTTTCTCACTTCAACAACGTCCATTACAGGAAACTGATTTAGCCTCCTGTATGAAGTCTATTGTATACATTTTATGTCAACTGTCTTTTAGATATTCTAAAATGTAGTGAGTTCTGTGTAAAAATTGATCTGAAAGTAGCATATGGAATAGAAATAAGAATAGCTGTTACCATAAGCAGTCCTGAATGACAGTGTGCTGTTAACATAAAAAGCACAGACATAGTTGTAATACTGTAAACTGAAAAACTAAAAGTGCTCCAGCATGAATGTGTCTAGACTGGTCCCAGATCTGTTTGTATTACCTTGGCATTACAAACAGATCTGGGACCAGGCTAACATGTCTCTTAATGTGCTGCTCTGTTATTTTGTGCTCCAGGATCCTGTTGTGAACCGCAGCTTGTCTTGCCTGAGGAACTCCACCAGTGATTTGTCCAACACTTACACTACTGCTCTGCTGGCCTACACCTTTACCCTGGCAGGGGACATGGAGACCCGGACCCAGCTTCTGCAGCACCTGGACACGATCGCATTACAAGAAGGTGAGACATATCCTGGTCCAAGATCTGTTTGTGGTGTCTTGCCTTGATTGAGCTTACCTGGGCAATGGAGCCAATGAAGTAATCAGAAAAGTGCAAACCCTCCTCCCATCTGGCATTCCAGGCAGGTCTCAATTCAATGCCCAGAGTATTTCAAAGAACTCAGGTGTCTGTCATAAAATTCATTAGGGAGGTCAGAGAAGAACTTTGTATTCTGTTTAATGATGAATAAGCTAGTCCTCTGTCTCTCTCTCTCTCTCTCTCTCTCTGTGTTCCTCATCCCTAAGGGGGTGTCCTGCACTGGACTCAGACCTCCTCAGAGACCTCAGCCTCCCTGGCGGTAGAAATCAGCTCCTATGTTCTGCTGGCTTCCCTCAGTGCCTCCCCTCTGTCTACCACTGACCTGGGTTACGCCTCCCGCATCATCAGGTGGCTGGTGAGACAGCAGAACGCCTACGGAGGCTTCTCTTCCACACAGGTATATTTCCAAAACACCTCCGTTCTGAAGCGGCACCCTGTGCTGTGCACTAGTAGTGAGGCATTATTACCACCTTGACTTCACAACAGGCATGTATGTGCTTCTTGTCATGTCAAGCCTGGCGAGGATAACTTGCACTGAAATGGAGCCAAGAAAGCATAATGGATGGAAATGGAAAATAGTCACTCTAGGAACTGACCAATGTAAAAATCTACCCTTTCTGTAAATGGGTGTTTTCATTCATTTGGAACATATTTGTCTGTGGTCTGTTGATGTGTGTGTTTAGGACACAGTGGTGGCCCTCCAGGCCCTGGCTCTCTACTCCACCAGGGTGTACAGTAGAGAGGGTGCCAGCACAGTCACAGTACATTCTCCCAGTGGGGCACAGCACCTCTTTGAAGTGAACCAAAACAACAAGCTTCTCTACCAGGAGAGGGCGCTGCAGGACACAGAAGGGAAGTACAGCGTGGAAGTGAAGGGCAGTGCTTGTGCCTCAGTGCAGGTCAGTGAATACACTCCTCCCAATACTAAAGTGCAAGATATGGATTTGTATATTACTGTGAATTTCAAACATTTAAGAAGCATTGTCTGGCTTGATATTTAGTTTATAAAATATGTATTTTTTCCCTATGTTTTAAAATGTATATTTCTGGACAGGATGGTTTCCCTGACTTGTTCTTCCCTCTTTCCCAGGTGGCCCTCCACTACAACATCCCTACTCCTACTGACAGCACAACGCTCAGTATCCAGGTGAAGCCAGAGGTGGACTGCAACAGTAACTCTTTGAGACCCAGAGTCACGCTGAAACTCCAGTTTCAGTAAGAATGAATGACACATTTGCGTTCACAGAAGCATTCTTTCAATCAGTTTATTATTTGAATCAGGTCAATGATGACACTCCAGTGTTGTTTTGGAGCATGTCTTACAGAATGTATCTGACCCAATTGAATTGGTTTATTATACCTATAGTGCCCTCTGTAATTATTGGGACAAAGAATCATTTTTTTTCTTCATTTGGCTCTGTACTCCAAAAGTGTGGATTTGAAATAAAACAATGGCTTATGAGGTTAAAGCGTGGTATTAACATCCATATTTGGTGAACCGTTTAGAAGTTACAGTGCGTTTTGTACATAGTCCCCCCATTTTAGGACAAATTCACGTATATGTTTATTAATGTCGTAAAAAGTTAAGTACTTGGTCCCATTTTCACGCTACAAATTTTTTGGATGCATTTCCTTTTTGTGTCAGATTATTTTTTGCCCAATAGAAATGTATGGTAAATAATGTGTTGTGCCATTTTGGAGTCACTTTTATTGTAAATAAGAATAGAATATGTTTCTAAACGCTTCTATATTAATGTTGATGCTACCACGATTACAAATAATCATGAATGAATTGTGAATAATGATGAGTGAGAAAGTTACATACTCACAAACAGCATATCCCCAAGAGATGCTAACCTCTCACCATAACAATAACAGGGGATGTCAGATAAATAATCTGAAACACAACCAAAACAAACAGTAAATGCATCCAACTAATTTATAGTCACAAGCTTGATGTAGTCATTGTGTGCTCTGAATATGGGACCAAATACTTCACTTTCTACTACTTTCATACACATATAAGTGAATTTTTCCCAATAGCCTACTTTGGTCACTTCTGGTTTGTACATAGGCTTGGATCGGTAACAGTAAGAAATCATATCAGGCAACCATGTCTTTTTATGGGTAAATAGTCAAAATATCAATTAATTTGATTATCACAAGCACTTGTCAACATCAAACTTTGATATGACATGCAACTCTTTGCTTTCACAGATATCATGGAAAGGAGCTGACCACAAATATGATTATAGTGGATTTGAAAATGCTGTCTGGGTTTGTCCCAGACCCAGAGTCTTTGGGGAGAGTGAGTTTTTGTCATAACATACGTTTGTTTATGGTGTTACCTGTTGTCACGCGGGACTAGGTGGGTGCAGGAATCCGACGCAGAGAGAGTTCCACTGAGGTTAAGTGCTTTACTCAGGCACAACAAAATAATAAGCCCATCAAATTCAGGGCACGGGACACACAACGAGACAACCAAAAAACCACAGGGTGCCAAGTTAAAGAAAAGAAAATCCACCACTACCTAAAATGCACACACGTAACATAAAGACAATCCACCACTACCTAAAATGCACACACGTAACATAAAGACAATCCACCACTACCTAAAATGCACACACGTAACATAAAGACAATCCACCACTACCTAAAATGCACACACGTAACATAAAGACAATCCACCACTACCTAAAATGCACACACGTAACATAAAGACAATCCACCACTACCTAAAATGCACACACGTAACATAAAGACAATCCACCACTACCTAAAATGCACACACATAACATAAAGACAATCCACCACTACCTAAAATGCACACACGTAACATAAAGACAATCCACCACTACCTAAAATGCACACACGTAACATAAAGACAATCCACCACTACCTAAAATGCACACACGTAACATAAAGACAATCCACCACTACCTAAAATGCACACACGTAACATAAAGACAATCCACCACTACCTAAAATGCACACACGTAACATAAAGACAATCCATCACTACCTAAAATGCACACACATAACATAAAGACAATCCACCACTACCTAAAATGCACACACGTAACATAAAGACAATCCATCACTACCTAAAATGCACACACGTAACATAAAGACAATCCATCACTACCTAAAATGCACACACATAACATAAAGACAATCCCGCACAAAACAAAGGCGGGTCTACCTACTAAATATAGGGAAGCTAATTAAACCAAACAACAGAAACACAGGTGAAACTAATAAGACAAAACAAACAGACAAACGAAAAAGGGATTGGTGGCGGCTAGTAGGACGGTGACGATGACCGCCGAGCACCGCCCGAACAGGCAGGGGAGCCAACTTCGGCGGAAGTCGTGACACCTGTGACCTTTTTCTATGTATAGTAACTCTTGCCTCTTTCACCTGTGAATCTTTCTGAAACTGAACATTGTTGTCAATGCAAGATGAATAACATGTATGGCTTGTCTTCACAGCTGAGGAGGTCACTTTTTGTGGATCGTGTTGATGCTAAAGATGACCATGTGTTAATGTACTTGACAGAGGTGAGACCAAAACCAAATTGTCCATTCTATCAACTTTGCACAACTCTTAGGGCAACATATGCCCATTGTTTCTGTCAACATTGCTTTGGTTGGGAATCATTGATGGAGAGCAATATTCAAATCTTGTCTCTGATTTTCACATTTTAGACCACTCAGGAACACGCTTAACACCTTTTGGTAAGCAATTCTGGTCTTTGGCATAAACATTTGTCTAATTGTCTCTCTGAACAACAGAACTCTATACCAGGGTTAGGTTTTCAGAAGATTGAGGGGGGTTTTCCTTTACCTGGGTTTTGGGCCTTTCATATTTCTTTTGATCCTGACAAACTCCCCAGTCCCTTCCAATGACAAGCATACTCATAACATGATGCTGCCACCACAATACTGGAGAATACAGAGGGTTCTCTCTGTGTTGTATTGGATTTGACCCAAACCTGTAGTTTCTAATTTAGGCCACAACGTTAATGTCTTTGCCATGCTGTCTTGCAGTATTACTTAACTGCCTTAATTCAAACATAATGGATGATTTGGAGTGGATTTTTTAAACACAGACTTTCTTTATTTCACTTTCTCATACAGGCAGGTAATGTGTCGTGAAAGCAATGTTGTTGATCCCTTTGTATTTTCTAGTATTGTGGTGGCAGCATCATGTTATGGTTATGCTTGTCACCGGCAGGGACCGGGTGTTTGTTAGGGTCAAAATAAATATGAAAGGAGCAAAGCCCAGGTAAAAAGTTATAGGAATCTACAATCTACACACAATATCCCATAATGACAAAGCAAATAAAAAAATAAAATATCACATTTACATAAGTATTCAGACCCTTTTCTCATTACTTTATTGAAGCACCTTTGGCAGCGATTACAGCCTCGAGTCTTCTTGGGTATGACTCTACAAGTTTGGCATACATGTATTTGGGGTGTTTAAATGAAAGGAGCAAAGCCCAGGTAAAAAGTTCTAGGAAATCAACCCCCCCTCAGTTTTCTGAAAACCTTACCCTGGGTTGGAGTTTTATTTTTCTGCGGGACAATTACACAATTTGTAATGCCAAAGACACAACAGAATGTCTTTCCAATAGGTGTTGTGTTCCTGAATGGTCAAGTCTCCATCCTGATTTAAATCTACATTAAAAAATCAGAGACAAGATTTGAATATTGCTGTCCATCAATAATTCCCAACCAAATTTACTGACCTTGAGACATTTTGACAAAAACAATGGATATGCAGTGCTTCCGGAAAGTACTGTCGTAGCCAAAAGTTTTGAGAATGACACAAATATACATTTTCACAAAGTCTGCTGCCTCAGTTTGTATGATGACAATTTGCATATACTCCAGAATGTTATGAAGAGTGATCAGATGTATTGCAATTAATTGCAAAGTCCCTCTTTGCCATGCAAATCAACTGAATCCTCAAAAAACATTTCCACTGCATTTCATCCCTGACACAAAAGGACCTGTTGACATCATGTCAGTGATTATCTCGTTAACACAGGTGTGAGTGTTGACGAGTACAAGGCTGGAGATCACTCTGTCATGCTGACTGATAACAGACCGGAAGCTTCAAAAGGAGGGTGGTGCTTGGAATCATTGTTCTTCCTCTGTCAATCATGGTTACCTGCAAGGAAATATGTGCCGTCATCATTGCTTTGCACAAAAAGGGCTTCACAGGCAAGGATATTGCTGCCAGTAAGATTGCACCTAAATCAACAATTTATTGGATCATCAAGAACTTCAAGGAGAGCGGTTCAATTGTTGTGAAGAAGGCTTTAGGGCGCCCAAGAACGTCCAGCAAGCGCCAGGACTGTTTCCTAAAGTTGATTCAGCTGTGGGATGGGGGCACTACCAGTACAGAGCTTGCTCAGGAATGGCAGCAGGCAGGTGTGAGTGCATCTGAACGCACAGTGAGGTGAAGACTTTTGGAGGATGGCCTGGTTTCAAGAAGGGAAGCAAAGAAGCCACGTCTCTCCAGGAAAAACATCAGGGACAGACTGATATTCTGCAAAAGGTACAGGGATTGGACTGCCGAGGACTGGGGTAAAGTAATTTTCTCTGATGAATCCCCTTTCCGATTGTTTGGGGCATCCAGAAAAATGCTTGTCCAGAGAAGACAAAAGTAAAGCATCCTGTGCCCATTCATGTGTGGGTTTGCTTCTCAGCCAAGGGAGTGGCTCACTCACAATTTTGCCTAAGAACACAGCCATGAATAAGGAATGGTACCAACACATCCTCCGAGAGCAACTTCTCCCAACCATCCAGGAACAGTTTGGTGACGAACAATGCCTTTTCCAGCATGATGGAGCACCTTGCCATAAGGCAAAAGTGGCTCGGGTACAAAACATTGATATTTTGGGTCCATGGCCAGGAAACTCTCCACACCTTAATCCCATTGAGATCTTGTGGTCAATCCTCAAGAGGCGGGTGGACAAACAAAACCCCACAAATTCTGACAAACTGCAAGCATTGATTATGCAAGAATGGGCTGCCATCAGTCAGGATGTGGCCCATAAGTTAATTGACAGCATGCCAGGGCGGATTGCAGAGGTCTTGACAAATAAGGGTCAACACTGCAAATATTGACTCTTTGATTCAACTTCATGTAATTGTCAATAAAAGCTTTTGATACTTATGAAATGCTTGTAATGATACTTCAGTATTCCATAGTAATATCTGACAAAAATATCTAAAGACACTGAAGCAGCAAACTTTGTGAAAATTTATATTTGTGTCATTTTCAAAACTTTTGGCCACGACCGTATTCAGAACCCTTGACTTTTTCCACATTTTGTTACGTTACAGCCTTATTAAAAAAGGGGGAAAAAACTATCTACACACAATACCCCATAATGACAAAGCAAATAAATAAATAAATATCACATTTACATAAGTTTTCAGACCCTTTATTCAGTACTTTGTTGAAGTACCTTTGGCAGGGATTACAGAATCAAGTCTTCTTGAGTTTGACTCTACAAGCTTGACATACATGTATTTGGGGAGTTCATCACATTCTGCTCTGCTGATCCGCTCAAGCTCTGTCAGGTTGGATGGGGAGTGCTGCTGCAACTCTATTTTCAGGTCTCTCCGGAAATGTTCGATCAGGTTCAAGTCCATGCTCTGGTAGGGCCCCTCAAAGACATTCAGAGACTTGTCCCGAAGCCACTCCTGCATTGTCTTGGTGTGCTCCGGGTCATTGTTCTGTTGGAAGGTGATCCTTCGCCCCAGTCAGGTCCTGAGTGGTCTGAGGAAGGTTTTCATCAAAAATCTCTCTGTACTTTGCTTCGTTCATTTTTGCCTCGATCCAGACTAGTCTTTCAGTCCCTGTCACTAATAAACATCCCCACAGCATGATTCTGCCACCACCATGCTTCACCTTTGGGATGGTGCCAGGTTTGTGACGCTTGACATTCAGGCCAAACAGTTCAATCTTGGTTTCATCAGACCAGAGAATCTTGTTTCTCATGGTCTGAGAGGAGTGGCTTCTGTCTGGCCACTCTACCGTCAAGGCCTGATTGGTGAAGTGCTGCAGAGGTGGTTGTCCTTCTGGAAGGTTCCTCCATCCCCACAGAGGAACTCCGGAGCTCTGTCAGAGTGACCATTGGGTTCTTGATCACCTCCCTGACCAAGGCCCTTCTTCCCGGATTGCTCAGTTTGGCTGGGAGGCCAGCTCTAGGAAGAGTCTTGGTGGTTCCAAACTTCTTACATTTAAGAATGATGGAGGCCACTGTGTTCTTGGAGACTTTCAATGCTGCAGAAATATTTTGGTACCCTTCCCCAGATCTGTGCCTCAACACAATTCTGTCTCGAAGCTCTGCAGACAATTCCTTCATCCTCTTGGCTTGGTTTTTGTTCTGACAATCATTGTTCTGACCTTATCTAGACAGGTGTGTGCCTTTCCAAATCATGTCTTGTTAATTGAATTTACCACAGGTGGACTCCAATTAAGTTGTAGAAACATCTCAAGGATGATCAATGGAAACAGGATGCACCTGAGCACCTTAAACTTGACCCCAAAAAACAATCTGGGTCAGATGGTTTAGACCCTTTCTTCTTTAAAGTTGCTGCCTCTATCGTCGCTAAGCCTATCTACACCATTTTTAACATGTCTCTCCTTTCTGGGAAGGTTCCCATTGCTTTTAAGGCAGCCACATTTCATCCTTTATTTAAAGGGCGAGATCAAGCTGATCCTAACTGTTATAGTCCTATTTCTATTTTGCCCTTTTTTAACAAAAGTTTTGGAAAAACTTGTCAATAATCAACGGACTGGCTTTCTTGATCTTGGTCTATAGCATTCTATCGGGTATGCAATCTGGTTTCCGCTGGCTAAGGAGTATTGGTGTCTCTGAGGGGTTTTTGGTCTGGTTTGCTAACTATCTCTCTCAAAGAGTGCAGTGTATAAAGTCTGCTGTCTCAGCCACTGCCTGTTACCAAGGGAGTACCCCAAGGCTCAATCCTAGGCTCCACGCTCTTCTCAATTTACATCAACAACATAGCTCAGGCAGCAGGAAGCTCTCTCATCCATTTCTATGCAGATGATACAGTCTTATACTCAGTTGTCCCCTCCCTGGATTTTGTGCTAAATGCTCTAAATGCTCTTAGTGTCCAACAAGCTTTCTCTGCCCTTAACCTTGTTCTGAACACCTCCAAAACAAAGGTCATGTGGTTTGGTAGGAAGAATGCCCCTCTTCTATAAGGTGTTATTACTACCTCTGAGGGTTTAGAGATTGAGGTAGTCACCTCATACAAGTACTTGGGAGTATGGCTAGATGGTGCACTGTCCTTCTCTCAGCACATATCAATGCTGCAGGCTAAAGTTAAATCTAGACTTGGTTTCCTCTATTGTAATCACTCTTCTTTCACCCCAGCTGCCAAACTAACCCTAATTCAGATGACCATCCTACCCATGCTAGATTATGGAGACATAATTTATAGATCGGAAGGTAAGGGTGCTCTTGAGAGGTTCCCAAAGTACACACATCCCTGTCTCATTTCTCTTTTCAGTTTGCTGCAACTAGCGACTGGTAAGGGCTGCAACACTCAAACTGGACAGTTTTATCTCAGTTTCTTCATTCTAAAGACTCAGTCATGGACACTCTAACTGACAGTTGTGGCTGCTTTGTGTGATGTATTGTTGTCTCTACCTTCTTGACCATTGTGCTGTTGACTGTGCCCAATAATGTTTGTACCATGTTTTGTGCTGCTACCATGTTGTGTTGCTACCATGCTGTGTTGTCATGTGTTGCTGCCTTGCTATGTTGTTGTCTTATGTCTCTCTTTATGTAGTGTTGTGTTGTCTCTCTTGTTGTGATGTGTGTTTTGTCCTGTATTTATATTGTATTTACTTATTTATTTTTAATCCCAGGCCACTGTCACCGCAGGAGGCATTTTGCCTTTTCGCAGGCTGTCATTGTAAATAAGAATGTGTTCTTAACTGACTTGCCTAGTTAAATAAAGGTTCAATTAAATACAAAATAAAATAAGTTGGGTGTCAAGTAGAATGTTACCGAAACTGAAACTTCTGCTTTTATCATTTAAATAATTGTGACCCATATGTTTATTACATTTTTGTTTTATCTCCCAACAGTTATCATCACATTTTACATTCAACCACACCCTGGACATCATACAGGAGCTCCCAGTACAGAATCTAAAGCCAGCGGTGGTCCAGATCTACGACTACTACCAGCCAAGTAGGTTTATATCTAACCCTCCCCAAAACATATTTTTCCCTCTTCTTACATTTGGTTAACTTGTGTTCATTTACTGAGACTTACCTGTTTTCTTTTTTTATTCAGGTGACCAGGCAGAGACAGAATATGTCTTCCCTTGCAAGTAGGGGTTACAAACTGGTGAGCTGCTTTAAATATGGAATTATTGATGTTGAATTATTAGATTTACTGTACATGTATACTCTATACTTTTACTCTAAATTATTTTGTTTAACTGTGTTGATATTCCTTAATTCCTTTTACCTAAATGCTGGTCAGTTTGTTAAAGCATTCATTCCTTACATGTACACTACTGTATGCATTTGCTCCTTTGCAGATGTAAGAAGAAAATGACATTCACACAGAGGTCACACCTGCAACCATTGAGACAGCTTTCTCTAAAGTAAAATATGTAACTGGAATTAAAGTTTTCAATTATAACCCTATTCTTGAGCATTTTTCCCAGAATGTTTTATCACATTGTGGCAAGCAATGAGTTCCAAGGTGTAGGCTCAGGAGACAAGGTGAATGTTGAAAGGCTTTATATAAGACAGTGGGTCTCATCCCGGGGTACCAGTACCCGTGGGGGTACCTGTCCCATCCACAGGGGGTACTTGGGAAGACTAATGGGCAGCGCAATATGTGAATGGGGAACAGTAAGCAAAAATGGTCTAGAACCACTGTAGTAGTAAGTAGTAACAGAAGATCTACACGCAAGAAAGATTTATGAGCATGGTTTATGACCTAAATGTCAAAGGTCACAGACACGTACATCTACGTGTGTAAAGTAGGCCAGGTGGTTTAGACACTGCAGGGATTTTGTTCACTTAAGAATGTGGGAGTCGGGCGCTAGAGAGCGTGCTATGGAGTAGACGTGCTTTGCTAGAGCTCCGCTCTATTTTGAAACAAATTAGTATTTATCTTAACCTCTCACGACCTATAACTTCAAACAAATATGACAAAGGGAAAAGGCACCAAAAAAGGGGGCGTTAAACAAGATAATTTGAATGAGAGACAACAAACCAATGTCAACGTCGCCGACCCACGAGGAGTTAGCTGAAGAGGCTAGCTTCCAAGAGTTCCCCACAAAGCCTACTCAAAATGACATACTGGCTGCCATAAACTCACTAAGCAAGAAGGTGGACACAAGGTTGGCTGATATCTCAAAGAGTATTGGGACTTTGGCCGAAACTGTGAAGGCAACTAAGGGAAGGGTGCATGAGGTTGAGCAGACGACAGTCGATCACGAGGCAAGGCTACAGGACATAGAGAAACAGTGCGCAACGTTCAAAAATGACAACAAAACCCTGAAAGCCCGACTGGAAGTGCTCGAGTCGCATTCAAGACGCCAGAACATCCGAATATGTGGGATCCAGGAGGACACTGAGAAAGGGAAACCCACGGAATTTGTCTCGGAGCTGATACAGGCATTGCTGGGGAGTGAACACTTCAAAATGGCCATCCTGATCGACCGCGCACACAGATCTCAGGCAACGAAGCCGGCCAAGGGCGAGCCACCAAGGCCATTCATTGTACGGCTGCACTATCCCCAGACCAGGGATCTCATCCTCAAGCTGGCAAGTCAAAAGTTCCTCCTTAACTACAACGGAGCCAGGGTGTCTTTCTACCCAGATCTTATCTTGGAGGTGAGGAACCAACGCAAAGAGTATGATGAGGTACGCAACAAATGCAGGGTGGCCAACATCCGATATGGATTCCTCTTCCCAGCCCGGTTTAAGGTGACAGTCGAAGGATCAACACGTATGTTTGACAAATCAAAAGAGGCCGATCTGTTCTTGATAAGCAAGCTCCCTGGCTGAGGATACAGAACGGCTGTGTCAGCCGGCTAAATGGCCAAATACAGGCCAGGAATGTGTTTGAATTTCTGGCCTATGTCTTTTCGGTTAGAAGATCAGAAATTGGGACTTATATGATAGATGAGATGTTGTGGCTAATATAGCGTGAGAGTTAAGTGTTATTTAATATTAGTTTATATGCGGAGCATCTATAGACGACGAGTTAGTTCAAGCTGTATGTCTAGACACCCTAAGGTTTGTGTGTTAGTCAAGGAGTGCTTCGTTTGGGGAAGTCACTCAGTAAAGGGATGGGAGGGGGGATGGGGTATGCGTTTTATGTTCACGTTTATTATTAGTACAGGTGGCATGACAAGCTCCCGCACGGCGGGACGTTTTTCTTCTGGGTTTTGTATGACAGCAACAATTTGCTCTAAAATAAGAAATGCCACATAGTGACAGAGCACAGAGTAGACCAGGTGGAATGAAGATAGTCAGCTGGAACTGTAACGGCTTAGGGCATGTGGTGAAACGAGCTAAGGTTTTTTCTCATCTTAAATCACTGGGTGCTGACATAGTGCTTCTTCAAAAAACTCATATTAAGCTCAGGCCAAGCTACAAGTCGGCTGGATCGGTCAGATATACCAGTCTAACTTTGATGCAAACGTGAGAGGGGTAGCAATCCTGATAAGGAAAAACATTCCTTTTGTTTACTCCTCCTCGATTTTCGATCCTAATGGTCGGTATATTATTGTGGCTGGTACACTGAATTCAAAACCAGTAACCTTGGTCAATTTATATGGACCCATACTCGATGAGCCATTATTTTTTCAAAGAGTATTTAAGGACATACCAAATATCTCGGATACAAGTGTTATTGTTGGAGGGGACTTTAACTGTACGTTAGATCCTCTTTTAGATAAACAGCTATCAAGGTCACTTCCACAATCAAATGCCAGTGTCTGTCTAAATACATTGATGACAAACCTTAACATTGTCGTTATTTGGAGACTGACGCACCCAACAGACAGGGATTATTCTTTCTTTTCATCAGTTCATAAATCATATTCCAGAATTGACTATTTTTTGTTGGACTCCAAACTAATTTCAGCAGCTGAGTCAGTTACCTATCACCCTATTCTAATTACGGACCGTGGCGCTTAGACACATACCTGCTGAAAGATGAGGCTTTTTGTCAGTATTTGAAGGAGCAGATTGCCTTTTTCCTCAGAACTAACGATGTTGACGACTCCACCCTTTGGGAATCTCTAAAGGCTGTGATTAGAAGTTACATTATTTCTTATACATCAGAGCGGAAGAAACGCGCCAATACTAGGCTGGGAGAAATTGAAAGAGAGTTAGGGGAACAGGAGAACGTTTTTAGGACGAATTCCTCATATACAGTCCTTGAGAAGATCACAAAGTTAAAATATGAATACAATACCATCCTTTCGAAACGGGTGGGCTCTTTACTTGCTAGAACGCAACAAAGTTATTTTGAACTGGGTGACAAACCACATAAATTATTAGCAAGACAGCTAAGGCATGTACAGGCATCTAGAGTTATTCACAAAATAAAAGACAAGAAGGGTAAAATGTAACAGATCCGCAGGATATTAATAAATGCTTTGCGCACTTTTAGTCAGAGCTATACCAATCAAAATGCGATGCTACTGATCCACAAACTATGGAATGCTTTCTCGCTGAATGTGAACTTCCTAAACTAGACGGGGGGCAGCTGCTGCACTCGATGTAGGGATAACTTTGGAGGAAATTAACACAGCGATAGCACAATTTCCAAACAGCAAGGCCCCTGGGCCCGATGGATGTGTAATAGAATTCTATAAGAAGTACTGCGCCAGTCTAGCTCCACTTATGTTGCGAATGTTTAAACACTCCAAAGAAAATGCCAAACTCCCGCAAACACTGTATGAGGCTACAATAGCACTGATCTTGAAAAAATATAGCGATTCCATGGAGATGTCGTCTTATCGCCTCGTGTCGTTACTCCCCATAAAAAACAAGGTGTTGACAAAGATATTGGCAAACTGATTGAAAACATATATTTCCGACATCATACACCCCGACCAGACAGGTTTTATCCTGGGCCGACATATATACTTCAATTTGAGACGCCTTTTCAACGTAATGTATCATGATCATAATGTTGAGGCAGTGGTAATAGCTCTTGATGCAGAGAAGGCGTTTGATCGGATTGAGTGGAAGTATATGATGTCGGTTCTGGAGCACTTCGGATTTGCAAAGGAATTTATTAATTGGATAAGAATTATTTATGCACACCCAATGGCATCCGTGGTAACCAATCAAGAAATGCCGCAGTCATTCCGCTTGTTCAAGGGGTGCCGACAGGGGTGCCCTATTTCGCCTGCTCTCTTCACTATAGCCATGGAACCCCTTGCTACTCGCATTCGGGCATGTGCCGATATAGCTTCTGTTAAAATAAAGGACACACAGCACAAAATGTCCCTATATGCAGACGATGTTCTTTTGTTTTTGTCCAAGCCTAAAACTTCTATTCCACCCTTACTTAACTTGATAAACACATTTGGCTCCTTCTCTGGCTACAAGATAAACTGGCAAAAAAGTGAGTTGATGCCAATATCACGGCCTGTGGACATGCAATTTCTGCAATCTACCCCGTTTAGAACAGTGATGGACAAGTTCACAAGCCTCGGCATTGTAGTGACAAGAGATCTTGATCAGCGTTTGAAAGTGAATTGGGACATGAAAATATATCAGCTTAAACTAAATACAGATTTTTGGAAAACTCTGCCTATCTCCTTGGTTGGTCGTATAAACGCTATTAAAATGGTTGTCCTACCCAGGTTTCTCTACCTCTTCCAATGTCTACCCAATTTCATACCACAAAGCTATTTTAAGAAACTGGATTCAATAGTAACTCCATTTTTATGGGATAACAAGGCAGCCAGAATTTCAAAGAAGCATTTATGCAAGTACAAGATAGAGGATGGCTTTGGCCGAGGACGAGGGGACGTTGACCCACTTATTCTGGACATGTCCTAAGTTACATGCTTACTGGGCTCTCATTTTTGATTACTTATCTAGAGCCTTTGATAGAGTTCTAGCCCCAGAACCATTGATCGCTCTGTTTGGCACAGTTGATTTGAATAACCAGGAAGGGAAAGCTGTCTCTCTTTGTACTCTATTAGCCAAAAGGCTCATATTGCAATTTTGGAAATTGGAGACTGTACCTACCTTTGAAATGTGGTTACGGGATTTAGGGAATATAAGACATATGGAAAAGATTTGATACAATACCTCCAATAGAAGTCCAATGTTTTACAAAGTATGGCAGCCGATACTGGATAAATGGTCGAGTCCCGCTTCATAACTGGGTTGACGATCTGCTGCTACTCTGTGCTGTACTCCACTCAATATTTATTTTTGGCTTAACTACACTGCTTGTAATGACTATATGCTGTCTTCTTATACATGTACCACCTAATAGGATTTAGTTTTATTTTGTGTATGTATGTGTGAGTTTTGTTTTGTCCTCTAAATTGGCCATCCCATTCAACAGTACAATGAATGTCATTGTTAGTATTACTGTCTTTTTTATTAGATTTTTTATTGGAATATAATAAACTTTTTTTCTTTTAAGAATGTGGGAGTATTCTGATGTTGATGTACAGTATGTACGTACATATACGTTGTGTATATATGGGCACATGCACGCTGGAGATATAGGAGCATGTGTTTGGTGAATTTGGTGAAAAGTATATTTGTTCACTCAAGAATGTGATTGTTGATGTATATACCAAACATTTGTATGTGAGTGAAAGTGTCTATTTGTCTAGCACACACTCTGTTTAAATATGTGTATATAGATTTGTGTAAGACGTTGTGTGTGTGTGGGTTTAAATATGGAAGCATGTACGTGTGTCTAAGATGCATGTATGGTAATATGTAATATGTCAGTGTGTGAGGTTTACTAAGAGTAACTGGGTCTGGGTGGGATAGCTCAGGGCTACAGTATGTGAGGAAAGAGTGAGTAAAGTCAACAGACTTGTGGCTTGTAGGGATAGCTCATGGCTTCCTTATAGCCAGGTTTGAGAGGGGGAGTCAAGATTCAAGACCGTGTCCATGACCGAGATTCAAGTAACTGGGGAAGTTAACTTAACTGGAAAAGTTACCGGTGTGAAGTTTGTCCCTAGAGAGTTGGAGAAACTTTTAAAGGTCTGGCTTTAATTAGTCTCTGTTCCAGGTCCATAAACAATATGTGGGGTTTTTCAGCCCCACTGTCCAAACAAAGTTACAACTAGCTTTGATTTTGTAGGCATGGTCGTACACATTTTGTTCACTGAGGAATGTGGGCATATCCTTGTGATGATGAATGTACATACAAGTGTATGTACCCGACAGAGGTGTAGTCCAAGATTCAATGAGTAAGAGTAGTCCAAAACACTCAAACCACCTGGGAAAATGACTCTCGGCTTTACATTATATTTTAAAAAATGTGTCTGGGCATCAGCACCGATATCTCCCAAGTGCTACAGTGCCTTGTGAAAGTATTCGACCCCTTGAACTTTGCGACCTTTTGCTACATTTCAGGCTTCAAACATAAAGATATAAAACTGTATTTTTTGTGAAGAATTAACAACAAGTGGGACACAATCATGAAGTGGAACGACATTTATTGGATATTTCAAACTTTTTTTTAAATCAAAAACTGAAAAATTGGGCGTGCAAAATTATTCAGCCCCTTTACTTTCAGTGCATATACCCAACAAAGGGTATATAACAAAGTATTGAGTTAAACTTTTGTTATTGACCAAATACTTATTTTCCACCATAATTTGCAAATAAATTCATAAAAAATCCTACAATGTGATTTTCTGGATTTTTTTTCTCATTTTGTCTTTCATAGTTGAAGTGTACCTGATGAAAATTACAGGCCTCTCTCATCTTTTTAAGTGGGAGAACTTGCACAATTGGTGGCTGACTAAATACTTTTTTGCCCCACTGTATATTGTAATTGTATTATTTTGGTAACTAGTCCCAGTGAACAAGCACCAAACCAGCGTGCGTGAGTGCAGAGTTGGATGGTGAGCCGTACTTTGCATGACGTGCAAATTTGTGCTGTTCCTATCAGAATAAATCTCCATGACTGGTGTTCCGTGACGTTGGAGTTCCGTGTCGATGACTGATTGTACACAACGCAAGCAGAGTACTGTTACATTTGCAAAACCAAATATGACATTTTCAAGTACAAGGAAAAAATGTGCATGTACATGATCTACAACAAATATACAGGTATCTTAACTCAGTTTCCGGGTATAAGAGCAATACCAAAATAAATGTAAAGCAGTCTCCGGTTGTTCATTACAGAAGGTACAAGAAACATCAATGTATTTTTTTGTAACTTTTCAAGATAATGTTTAGTACTTGTGGCTTAATTTTGTATGAAAAGTATTCCATCTATTCCATCTTATTAGTTAAAAGAAACTTATGAGAACGAGACCAAACATTTTTCCAATTAATATTTCTGATAAGTCCATTCCAGAAACACATGACATATGGGACAGAAACAAAATCACATGGGAATAAGGGACGTATTTTTCTATTGTTGTTAAAAACGGAAATATATATTGTCTACATTGCCTATATATTGCCTAGTGAGTCAGTTGGATCAACTGTCTGCATCCTTAAAAAGTATAATAACTCTAGAGGTGATTGCATCAAAAACAACAACATAGTTGTTGTAGTTATTGGTATTTATTTACCCCTTTTTTCTCCCCAATTTCATGGTATCCAATTGCTGGTAGTTACTGTCTTGTCTCATTGCTACAACGGGAGTATGGGCTCAGGAGAGACGAAGGTCGAGAGCCATGCGTCCTCCGAAACACAACCCAACCAGGCCGCACTGCTTCTTAACACAGCGCGCATCCAACCCAGAAGCCAGCCGCACCAATGTGTCGGAGGAAACACCGTACACTTTGTGACCCGGCCTGCCACAGGAGCCGCTAGTGCGCGATGAGACAAGGATATCCCTACCGGACAAACCCTCCCTAACCCGGATGACGCTAGTCCAATTGTGCGTCGCCCCATGGACCTCCCGGTCGCGGCCGGCTGCGACAGAGACTGGGCTCGAACCCAGTGTCTCTGGTGGCACAGTTGGCACTGGGAGGCAGTACCAGTTGCACCACCCGGGAGGCTAATTATTGGTATTTTATGAAAAGCTAAACATTTAGCATAATTAAATAAAATACCTTCATCATTGATCAGTTGACTCACCAATAGAAGATTGTTTTTAACCCAAGACCAGATTCTTTCGAGAATGAGTTAATCACATTAGGCACAATTGGTGGTTATCTGCTAACTGACTAATAATAATCTTCCTGTCTGCAATAGAAATACAGAAGCTGTGTGGCTAATAGGAAAAAATAAGGTGAAATTGGACACCCTTGTCTGACACCCCACATGAATTCAAACCTTGGAGAGGTACATGCTTTCAATTTGATAGAGATATTACTATTTGTATACAGAGTTTAATAGTTTTACAAAATACATCTCCAAAGCCACATTTTGAAAGGGCATGAAAACAAAGCCATGTTTTACTGTAACAAAGGGTTTATAAAAATCCAAATGGAGCATAGAATATGAGTAATCTATGATATCTAATACCAGTCTGACATTATTCAAGATGTGTCTATTTCTCATCAACCCTGACTTGGACTAATCTATAATGGCATCCAAAAAAGTGATTCATCGTTTAGCAAGGACAGGTGCTATTAGCTCATAATCGTTATTTAGTCATTTGAGTAACTAAACCTTATGTTAAAGTGGAAGGGAGTGCTTCATTGGCTACACTTTTAAAGTACACTTCCATACCTCTTACAATAGAAAGGGAGCCAATTCTTTGGAAAATAAACTTTGTAGAATTCTGCAGTAAAACAATGAAACCCAGGGGATTTGTTAATTTTAAGGTGATTGATAGCCACTACAATTTCCTCTAAGAAGATGGGATTATCACATAATTTTTGATTGGAAGAATCAATGGAGATAACATTTCCAAGAGAATCAAAGAACTGAGATGTAGACTCTTCACAGTACCTAGATGTACAAAATTCCTGTAAAAATTAGCACTGTAGTTGGAAATTGTCCTATGATTGTCAGAGATCAAAAATTCACCTTTACATTTTTAACAGTGCTACTTTTAGAGTGACATTACTCCAGTCTGAAAAAAATAAGCATAGTTCTGCTCTCCTTCTTCAAGACATTTTTTTCCGTGACCTGATGAAAGCACCCTTTGCCTTTAAATTGTACATTTCATCCAGTTTATTTTGCTACTTAATTAACTCAGATTTATCTGTGTCTGAAAGACTATTAGAAGGTCTCTGGAAGAGCCAGGTAAATCTTGATATAATAGTTCCCTCTTTTATCCTTCTGGTCTTTGCAACACCACTGCTATAGATTCTTAAGTATTTATACATTTCACATTTTAGAAGTTCCCAGTTTGTCCTATAGAGATGTTCACTCTGGTCTTTATTGCACAAATACAGTATATAATAAAACCTATAATATTACATTTCATGTTTTAAAATGGAGCTATTAAGTTTCCAGTATGAAGCTTTGCGTTGAATGTCGTTACAAGGAAATATTTTAACTTGTAAGCGAATAGCTCTATGGGCTGTTAGAGGCGTGTCAAGAACATGAACAGATACATAATTTCTTAAGCCCTTTGAAACCAGCCAATAGTCAATAAGTGAACATCTGGTACATGTTTTGTTACACCAGGTATAGAATCTATTAATAGGAAACCACTCTCTCCATATATCCACTAGATCAAACCTCTGCATAAATAACTTTAGACTGGCATTCAGAGAAGTAGACTGTCACGGAGGCCACCCATGAAGAGCAATATTAAAATCTCCACCTATTACTGTAAGAGTAAGATTTAGGTAACCAATATAACATTTGATTTCCTACATCCTCCAGAAGGAAATAATTTTCTTGTTTTGAGTTGTACCAATACATATTTACAGTAACCAAAATTGTTTGACTAATTTAAATTTCTAGACAAAGATAATGACCACTTGAGTCATGATCTGAATGAAAAATGACCGGCAAAACTATTTTTTATGTAGCGACATCTGCTGATCGTTCTGAACCATTTAAAAGCCAAATATCATTACCTCATTGCAACCTCCAAAAGTTAGCATCGTTTACTGTAGAATAAGATTTTTTTTAAATTATAATAATCTGTTTTCAGTTGCTTAACAACAAGAAACAAGGCTTCACGTTTCAGTGTCTCTTAACCTAATAGCATTAAGATCAACTATTGACAAAGACAAGGTGAACAAGAACACAGAGAAGAAAATAAAATTCAGGAATTGTTGTCAAGTGCTCACAGGTGGTAACTGAGTACAGAGCAGAACAAAACAAGAGCAGCACCATATTGACCTTAATGAGTGAAAAAATATATACAAATAATTAGCTGTCAATCAGCTATATAAACAATGTATTTGCTGTCAGTCAGCAACAAAAACACTCTTTCAAGTGGCCTTTTCATATAAAAGGAAATAAAAACAATGTCTATCAGAAACACAATACAAAAATAACATAGTGTACCTTCATTGTTCACACTACAAAAAGTTCAATGCTCAGACATGTACATAGTAATAGGACGAATGCATTGTTCCATCAATAACTGTATGTCCCTCCTCTCTCTGTCAGCCTTGGAGAAATCCTCAGCAAACTTCAGACAGTTGGTTTGCAGGTAGTTGGACTTCTTCTCTTCCTTCCACACTGCAACTCTGTAGATCCGCTTCGTAAACTGCATGATGATGCTTCTGGGCTTGGAGTTGTTTGGATGCTTGGAGCCAAGATGGTGAACGGTGTCAATCACCTCAAGGAGTTTGGTCTTCTCTTCTGGGAGAATAGCTCGACAGATCCGTATGGTCTACTGACATATATCTTGCATCTCTACCTTGGGTACCGCCTGCAGTTTCAGGTTCCAACGCCTCAAGTAGCTCTCTATTTCGTGCTCCACACGCATCCCACCTTCTTCTTTCTGGATGCGCTTTTCAAGGTTGGTAACCTTTCTTTCATATCTTTTATCTCTGCACAAGTCAACCTTCTTTTTCAACGCTACAATTTGAACCGCGTTGCTACCAATAATTTATTTCCAGGGCATCAGATCTACTGTTGATTAAATGCGAAAACGTGGTATTGATGTCCGCCGAGTTGAAGTTACTATAAGACCTGCCTTTTTTAGGGCTAGGGGGCTTGCTGGAGTGAAGGGTAGAGGTGGAAAGTCCTCAGTGTCCATAAGAGACAGTTGGGGAGTATCCACTGGGGCAACAGTGTAATCGTGGCAGCTAGCGATTACAACATTAGCTTGAGCTTCAGGAGCTTGTCTGGACATGTCCATTCGATGTGATGCTGTGTCCATGCTAGCTGTTTGTCTGTCTTTACGTTTCACCAGGGCTGAACTACGAAATAAGATTAAACTGTCTTAAATAATCTAAAATTGTTAAATAGTCAAAGGAAAGATAACTATAGCTAATTTGTAGGTGTTTAACAAATTCACCATGAATTCCAAGTTTTAATACGGAGCCTCGTGAAAAGTGTGCGCTCACAGCGCCATCTTGGCGAGACCGCACGGTGCCTAGCGAGTCTTCGCCACACAACAACACACTCACTCGTCATCCCAAATTGTAAGCAAGCTAGTTACTATTGGTGCTTTCAAGACAACTGGTAACAGCGTACCTTGCTCACTGCCTGTAATTATTATCTAAACATGATGCACACTCTGGCAGTGAGCTACCCTGAAGGAGCAGAGTCTAACGCCAAGACAACGTATTGCATGTATTGTAATCTTTCAAATAAGTGGTTAAACAAACACGTGGTGTTTCCTGGCCTTTTATGGTCTTGGTCTAGGGTGGCCGGTAAGGTGGAAGTGATATGATCCTTGGACTAGTCTCTCAAAGCACTTAATAATGACAGAAGTGAGTGCTACGGGGTGATAGTCATTTAGTTATTTTTGTAGTCCGTGATCTCCTGTAGACCCTGCCACACACGTCTTGTGTCTGAGCCGTTGAATTGCGACTCCACTTTGTCCCTGTACCAGCATTTTGCTTGTTTGATTGCCTTGCGGAAGGAATAACTACATTGTTTATATTCAGCCATATTCCCAGTCCTCTTTCCATGGCTAAATGCAGTGGTTCGCGCTTTCAGTTTTGCGCGAATGTCAGCCAACGAGAGCATACAGGTCGCAGTGGTGAGTAGTGTATGAGGTTTTGGTGACAAAACTAATGGCACTGTGATAGACTACATCCAGTTTGCTGAGTAGTGTTGGAGACTATTTTGTAAATTACATCGCCAAAGACAAGGATCGGCAGGATAGTCAGTTTTACGAGGGTCTGGCAGCATGAGTGAAGCATGCTTTGTTGCAAAATAGGAAGCTGATTCTAGATGTCATTTTAGATGTAATTTTGGATTGGAGATGCTTAATGTGAGTCTGGAAGGAGAGTTCACAGTCTAACCAGACACCTTGGTATTTGTAGTTGTCCACATATTCTAAGTCAGAGCCGTCCAGAGTAGTGATGCTGGACGGGCGGACAGGTGCGGGCAGCGCTCGGTTGAAGAGCATGCATTTAGTTTTACTTGCATTTAAGAGCAGATGGAGGCCACGGAAGAAGAGTTGTATGGTATTGAAGCTCGTCTGGAGGTGAGTTAACACAGTGTCCAAAGAAGGGCCAGAAGTATACAGAATGGTGTTGTCTGCGTAGAGGTGGATCAGAGAATCACTAACCGCCAGAACAACATAATTTGATGGATACAGAGAAAAGAGTCAGCCCGAGAATTGAACCCTGTGGCATAGAGACTGCCAGAGGTCCGAACAACAGGCCCTCCGATTTGACACACTGAACTCTATCTGAGAAGTAGTTGGTGAATCAGGCGAGGCAGTCATTTGAGAAACAAAGGCATTGTCTATTGTCTGTAGATTGATGTTAAAAATGTTAATTTAATACATTTTAGAATAAGGCTGTAACGTAACAAAATGTGGAAAAAGTGAAGGGGTCTGAATACTTTCCTAATGCACTGTATAGTGTATCTAAAATTATCATTAATTCAAGATTTTAAATAGATTACCAGCTTGTAACCCCTACTTGCAAGGGAAGACATATTCTGTCTCTGCCTGGTCACCTGAATAAAATCACAAGACAGGTAAGTCCCAGTAAATGAACACAAGTTAACCAAATGTTACTAAGAAGAGCGAAAAATACTTTGGGGAGGGGGTTTAGGTTTAAACTTACTTGGCTGGTAGTAGTCGTAGATCTTGATCACCGCTGGCTTTAGATTCTTTACTCGGACCTCCTGCATGATGTCCAGTGTGTGGTTGAAAGGAAATAATGATGGTAACTGTTCGGAGGAATAAAAAATTGGTCACAATTATTTAAACGTTATTCAAAAGTTTCCAATCAACTTTGCTGACTGAAGGACATTCCACACAAAACAATTTCAGAGTAGATACAGTGCCTTGCGAAAGTATTCGGCCCCCTTGAACTTTGCGACCTTTTGCCACATTTCAGGCTTCAAACATAAAGATATAAAACTGTATTTTTTTGTGAAGAATCAACAACAAGTGGGACATAATCATGAAGTGGAACGACATTTATTGGATATTTTAAACTTTTTTAACAAATCAAAAACTGAAAAATTGGGCGTGCAAAATTATTCAGCCCCCTTAAGTTAATACTTTGTAGCGCCACCTTTAGCTGCGATTACAGCTGTAAGTCGCTTGGGGTATGTCTCTATCAGTTTTGCACATCGAGAGACTGACATTTTTTTTGATTTGTTAAAAAAGTTTGAAATATCCAATAAATGTCGTTCCACTTCATGATTGTGTCCCACTTGTTGTTGATTCTTCACAAAAAAATACAGTTTTATATCTTTATGTTTGAAGCCTGAAATGTGGCAAAAGGTCGCAAAGTTCAAGGGGGCCGAATACTTTCGCAAGGCACTGTATACAGTACAAGTCTAAAGTTTGGACACACCTACTCATTCAAGGGTTTTTCTTTAGGTTTACTATTTTCCACATTGTAGAATAATAGTGAGGACATCAAAACAATTAATAACACATATGAAATCATGTAGTAACCAAAAAAGTGTTAAACAAATATTATATTTGAGATTATTCAAAGTAGCCACCCTTTGCCTTGATGACAGCTTTACACACTCTTGGCATTCTCTCTACCAGCTGCATGGAATGCATTTTAATTAACAGGTGTGCCATGTTAAAGTTAACTTGTGGAATTTATTTCCTTCTTAATGCGTTTGAGCCAATCAGTTGTGTTGTGTGAAGGTAGGGGTGGTATACAGAAGATAGCCCTATTTGGTAAAAGACCAAGGCCACATTAAATTTAACGAACTCTATCTACATGTATAGTTGAAGTCTTAAGTTTACATACACCTTAGCCAAATACATTTAAACTCAGTTTTTCACAATTACTGACATTTAATACTAGTAACAATTCCCTGTTTTAGGTCAGTTAGGATCACCACTTTATTTTAAGAATGTGAAATGTCAGAATAACAGTAGAGAGAATTATTTATTTCAGCTTTTATTTCTTTCATCACATTCCCAATGGGTCAGTGGTTTACATACACTCAATTAGTATTTGGTAACATTGCCTTTAAATTGTTTAACTTGGGTCAAACGTTTCGGGAAGCCTTCCACAAGCTTCCCACAACAAGTGAATTTTGGCCCATTCCTCCTGACAGCTGGTGTAACTGAGTCAGGTTTGTAGGCCTCCTCGCACATGCTTTTTCAGTTCTGCCCACACATTTTCTATGGGATTGAGGTCAGGGCTTTGTGATGGCCACTCCAATACCTTGACTTTGTTGTCCTTAAGCCATTTTGACACAACTTTGGAAGTATGCTTGAGGTCATTGTCTATTTGGAAGACCCATTTGTGACCAAGCTTTAACTTCCTGGCTGATGTCTTGAGATGTTGCTTCAATATATCCACATAATTTTCCATCCTCATGATGCCATCTATTTTGTGAAGTACACCAGTCCCACCTGCAGCAAAGCAGCCCCACATCATGATGCTGCCACCCCCGTGCTTCACGTTTGGGATGGTGTTCTTCGGCTTGCAAGCCTCCCCATTTTTCCTCCAAACATAACAATGGTCATTATGGCCAAACAGTTCTATTTTTGTTTCATCAGACCAGAGGACATTTCTCCAAAAAGTACAATCTTTGTCCCCATGTGCAGTTGCAAACCGTAGTCTGGTGGTTTTGGAGCAGTGGCTTCTTCCTTGCTGAGCGGCCTTTCAGATTATGTCGATATAGGACTCGTTTTACTGTGCATATAGATACTTTTGTACCTGTTTCCTCCAGCATCTTCACAAGGTCCTTTGCTGTTGTTCTGGGATTGATTTGCACTTTTCGCACCAAAGTACAATCATCTCAAGGAGACAGAACGCGTCTCCTTCCAGAGCAGGAATGACGGCTGCATGGTCCCACGTGCGTACTATTGTTTGTGCAGATGAATGTGGAAAATTTGAAAAATTGTATATATTGTTATTTTTTACTGCTGCTCTTTAATTATTTGTTACTTTTATCTCTTATTCTTATCCGTATTCTTTGAAACTGCACTGTTGGTTAGGGGCTCGTTGTACACCTGTTGTATTCGGCACATGTAGTCTAATAAATGTAGATTTGATTTATTATGGCAAGAACAGCTCAAATAAGCAAAGAGGAATGACAGTCCATCATTACTTTAAGATATGAAGGTCAGTCAATACAGAATATTTCAAGAACTTTTAACGTTTCTTCAAGTGCAGTCGAAAAACCATTAAGCGCTATGATGAAACTGTCTCTCATGAGGACCGCCAAAGGAAAGGAAGACCCAGAGTTACCTCTGCTGCAGAGGATAAGTTAATTTGAGTTAACTGCACCTCAGATTGCAGCCAAAATAAATGCTTCACAGAGTTCAAGTAACAGACACATCTCAACATCAACTGTTAAGAGGAGAATGCGTGAATCAGGCCTACATGGTTCAATTGCTGCAAAGAAACAACCACTAAAGGACACCAATAATAAGAAGAGACTTGCTTCGGCCAAGAAACATGAGCAATGGACATTAGACCGGTGGAAATCTGTCCTTTGGTCTGATGAGTCCAAATTTGCTATAAAAAAAAAGTTTGTTCCAACTGCAATGTCTTTGTGAGACACAGAGTAGGTGAACGGATTATCTCTGCATGTGTGGTTCCCACCGTGAAGCATGGAGCAGGAGGTGTGATGGTGTGGGGGTGTTTTGCTGGTGACACTGTCAGTGATTCATTTAGAATTCAAGGCACACTTAACCAGCATGGCTACCACCGCATTCTGCAGCGACTCTCCATCCCATCTGGTTTGCGCTTAGTGGGTCAATCATTTGTTTTTCAACAGGACAATGACCCAAAACACACCTCCAGTCTGTTTAAGGGCTATTTGACCAAGCAGGAGAGTGATGGAGTGCTGCAACAGATGACCTGGCCTCCACAATCACCCAACCCCAACCCAATTGAAAGGGTTTGGGATGAGTTGGACCGCAGAGTGAAGGAAAAGCAGCCAACAAGTGCCCAGCATATGTGGGAACTCTTTCAAGACTGTTGGAAAAGCATTCCTCATGAAGTTGGTTGAGAGAATGCCAAAAGTGTGCAAAGCTGTCATCAAGGCAAAGGGTGGCTACTTTGAAGAATCTAAAATCTAAAATACATTTTGATTTGTTTAACACTTTTGTGGTTACTACATGATTCCATGTGTTATTTAATAGTTTTGATCTCTTCACTATTATTATACAGTGTAGAAAATAGTGAAAATAAATAAAAAAAAACCTTGAATGAGTAGGTGTGTCCAAACTTTTGACTGGTACTGTAAGTGTAAGGGCCGACGCCGGACAGGAGAAGCAGGTATGGGGAGTCAAACATTTATTCAGGAACTGACATAGAACACGACAGGAACAGCGTCAGCACACGGGTAAACAAGGACATATGACAAACAATCCCGAAGCAGGGAACAGAGCTAGGAAACAGACAGATATAGGGAAGGAAATTACACAAGTAATTGATCCCAAATGAGTCCAATGAGTTGTGATGCATGTGATGGGGAAAGGCAGGTGTGTGTACTGAAGGTGGGAGGAAGAGCGGGAGCAGGCGTGACAGTATTTGAACAGAATTACATCAATATATACAGTATATGTTATTTAAAATGAATTTCATTATATTGAGAGTGCTATGTGCACTGTTCAAACTGGTCTCACCTCTCTCAAGTACATTAACACATGGTCATCTTTGGTATCGACACGATCCACTCGACCTGAACCCCTCAGCTGTGAAGACAGGCCATTCACTGATTATTCATATTGCATGGACAAAAAAGGTCAGTTTCTGAAAAGTTCACAGATGAGAGGCAAGAGCTACATGGAAAAAGGTTATAGGTAACACCATAAATGTATGATAATCACAAAAACTCACCCTCCCCAAAGACTCTGCGTCTGGGACAAACCCAGACAACATTTTCAAATCCACTATAATCATATTGGTGGTCAGCTCATTTCCATGATATCTGTGAAAGCAAAGAGATGCCTGTGATATCAAAGTGAGATTTTTACAATTGCTTGAAATAAAACGAATAGATAAAATCGCTACTTTTATTATATTAGCCATAAAAAAGACATGGTTGCCTGATGTGTTTTCATACTGTTACTGGTAGAAACTAGAAATTCCATAACCTATAGGAAACCAAGTAAGTTGGGCCAAGCCCATTCTGTAAGACATGCTCCAAAATAAAAACTTTAGAGTGTCATCAATAAACTGATTGAAAGAATGCTTCTGTGAACGCAAATGTGACATTCATTCTTACTGAGACTGGAGGTTCAGCGTGACTCTGGGTCTCAAAGAGTTACTGTTGCAGTCCACCTCTGGCTTCACCTGGATACTGAGCGTTGTGCTGTCAGTAGGAGTAGGGATGTTGTAGTGGAGGGCCACCTTGGAAAGAGGGAAGAACAAGTCAGGGAAACCAACCTGTCCAGAAATATACAATTTAAAACTTAGGGAAAAAATAAATATTTCATAAACCAACTATCAAGCCAGACAACGCTTCTTAAATGTTTGAAATTCACAGTAATATACAAATCCATATCTTGCACTTTAGTATTGGGAGGAGTGTATTCACTGACCTGCACTGAGGCACAAGCACTGCCCTTCACTTCCACGCTGTACTTCCCTTCTGTGTCCTGCAGCGCCCTCTCCTGGTAGAGAAGCTTGTTGTTTTGGTTCACTTCGAAGAGGTGCTGTGCCCCACTGGGAGAATGTACTGTGACTGTGCTGGCACCCTCTCTGCTGTACACCCTGGTGGAGTAGAGAGCCAGGGCCTGGAGGGCCACCACTGTGTCCTAAACACACACATCAACAGACCACAGACAAATATGTTCCAAATGAATGAAAACACCCATTTACAGAAAGGGTAGATTTTTACATTGGTCAGTTCCTAGAGTGACTATTTCCCATTTCCATCCATTATGATTTCTTGCCTCCATTTCAGTGCAAGTTATCCTCGCCAGGCTTGACATGACAAGAAGCACATACATGCCTGTTGTGAAGTCAAGGTGGTAATAATGCCTCACTACTAGTGCACAGCACAGGGTGCCGCTTCAGAACGGAGGTGTTTTGGAAATATACCTGTGTGGAAGAGAAGCCTCCGTAGGCGTTCTGCTGTCTCACCAGCCACCTGACGATGCGGGAGGCGTAGCCAAGGTCAGTGGTAGACAGAGGGGAGGCACTAAGGGAAGCCAGCAGAACATAGGAGCTGATTTCCACCGCCAGGGAGGCTGAGGTCTCTAAGGAGGTCTGAGTCCAGTGCAGGAGACCCTCTGAGGGATATGAGGAACACTATAAAATACTTTGGGTGTTTGATTGAGCCTATCTGGAGTGCCAGACAGGAGGAGGGTTTGCACTTTTGGGATTACTCCATTGGGTCCATTGCCCAGGTAAGCTCAATGAAAGCAAGACAGCACAAACAGATCTTGGACCAGGATATGTCTCACCTTCTTGTAATGAGATCGTGTCCAGGTGCTGCAGAAGCTGGACCCGAGTCTCCATGTCCCCTGCCAGGGTAAAGGTGTAGGCCAGCAGAGCAGTAGTGTAAGTGTTAGACAAATCACTGGTGGAGTTCCTCAGGCAAGACAAGCTGCGGTACACAACAGGATCCTGGAGCACAAAATAACAGAGCAGCACATTAAGAGACATGTTAGCCTGGTCCCAGATCTGTTTGTTCTGGCAAGGTAATACAAACAGATCTGGGACCAGTCTAGACACATTCATGCTGGAGCACTTTTAGTTTTTCAGTTTACAGTATTACTATACTGTGCTTTTTATGTTAACAGCACACTGTCATTCAGGACTGCTTATGGTAACAGCTATTCTTATTTCTATTCCATATGCTACTTTCAGATCAATTTTTACACAGAACTCACTACATTTTAGAATATCTAAAAGACAGTTGACATAAAATGTATACAATAGACTTCATACAGGAGGCTAAATCAGTTTCCTGTAATGGACGTTGTTGAAGTGAGAAACAATAGTTATGTGGAGATGCTACGTACCGACACTGACATGTTGAGCTCCAGCATTGAAGCAGTGATGTAGGCCGTCAGTGTGACTTCATCTGTCACCCCACCCTACAAAACAATATGTTAAATACTAAAACATGTGTAAACTGTAGCCTGATACAATTCTGTAGAAATCATCATTCCCAACTTTATGGCTGGTCTGACGAGACGTAAAACAACATCTTCTTCTATCAGTTTATTATCGATATAAATACCTTCATTCTGTTGTTAAAAAGTTTCCCCAATCTAATGAAACAGCCATGTTCGCCTTGTTGACGTTCCAACCAAGTCTTGGTTTGCTCAATTTTTACCGGATCAATATAAATGAAAGACTTTGCTTTGCCAAAGGATCTCAAAACAAAAGCAGTCAGCCTGAGAAAAGAGAACTTGATTTGAATGTCCCGTCATAATACCCACATAAGGTTGTTATAAACATGACAGAGCTTGACATTACATGCAACAAAAGATTATTTTAATTTATGTCACATCCATGGTCTCCCTGTCAGAGACAATGCCATTTGATTGGTCAATACTTAATTGAAACAGACACAGTTATAATGTGTTTACCAGTAGGTGAAACACCCAATACATACCAAGTGTTCCCTGAACCTTGTCCAAATGTGCTGTATGCACCATCAACATGCTTGTAGTTCAGCTGCCTTTGGTAACCTGTCGGTGAGTTTTTAAAGCAAACAACAGTAACCAAGTGTGTTTTATATTCACTGAGGGTGCGCCCCAAATGGCACCCTATTCCCTAGCGTATTCTTTTTGCCAGGAAGAAAGTAGTGCACTATGTAGGGAGTAGGGTGATATTTGGGATTTAAAATAAATCTATATTCTATAATCAAATGACTTTAGCAAAAATCTGGAAGTCCCAACATGTGTTGGGTCAGTGATGCTCTGTTGATAACACTGTAATATCATCTGTGCTGTAGCTCTATAATTTACATGATAGCAGGGTTGTAGTCACTAGGGCACACTGTGGTGAAATATTTAAAAATGTTCTTCAACGAAAAACAAAAAAAGGGGGGACTCTTATTGGACAAATCCAGCTCTGTTTCAGTCAGTTTTCTTCCGTTTGGTGCCTAATCAATACGACCCATATTTTGAGGAACTCTCTTACCACTAGTGAGGAACTTGATGGCCTTGTCTCGGATGGCTGGAGTGAGCTGCTCTGTGTTCCTCAGGTACTCCAGGATGTAGATATTGGGGGCGAGGAGGGCCATATTCTGCTCTCCACACCCATACGGCATCTGCAACAGTCCATCCAGGTTCTTGAGGGCCCGACCCAGGATGTCACCTACAGGTAAACATGGGACTTCTGTGATACTGTCCTCTTTAGCAAACAGCAGCATTATCACTGGATAAGGGATGCTTTTCTCACCAAAACTCCTGTCTAAACTCACCAAGCCTCTCTAAATAATACAATGGTTTATTTTACCCAGGACTGAGAGAGAAATTCGATCAGATCCATCCACCACATTCTTGGGGAGTTGCAGTTCCACCTCCTCTGTCATAGTTACTCCTGTGGACACAGAGATGATAAGATGAATGGAGATAATCAGTTCAACCAATGTACATTCAACGTTCATGTATTACTGACCAGTTGGACACAGCAACCAGTTGTAGGTGTCGGTCTTCTCTGTTCCCTCAGCCTGAGAAGAGAGGATATTATTTTCAGTCAGAGGTAGTTACACTAGGTATCTGTACAACGGTATGTTCCGTCACAACAGTAGGCTGCATACCTTCACCAGCAGGCTCTGTGTGACTGTGTCGATGCGTCCTCTCTCCGGTACGTTCACAATCTCATTGTCACACACAGTGTGGGACTGGACAGCCTCTGCACTAACGGACACATTCAAAACCCCTACACACACATTGACAGACAGAGTGCAGCACAGGTTACACAACATCCAATATGGTGACACAACTCAGGCTGACATCCATTCTGCTGTTTGAACGGTTGAATGAAGACTGATGATTTACCCAGGATAGAGGGTGCCATTGTCCAACTGAAGGTCTTTCGTCCATTGGCACACAAGCATGATGAGTATTGGACATCCTTCAAGGGTGTGAGAGTGTAGTCTAAGGAGTGAGCTGGAGTCACAGAAACCTGCCAAATAGGAACACTTGTAAGATAACATGGAAAACTAATGAAACAACTCAAGAGACGACCATGATGCGGTGCCGTACCATGATGCACTTGGACAGGTAGTTAAACACAGTGGCCTTCAGCTCAAAGTGCTCTCCACGGATGATGGAGTAGGGCAGGGTGAGTTCCAGGAAGAAGGGCTGGAAGACAGTGAGCTCCACTGGAGGAGCCAGGCCGAAGCCGCCAGGAGCCAGGCAGAATGCTTCTGTCTGCCAGGTGGTGATGGTGTCTGGAACTGTGAGGGGCATGTCTGCTGTTCCAGATTCCCTGTAATGCAAAGGTCAGAGTTCAAAAAGAAAGACACTAAGTGTCCCATGGAGAACAATGGAGTATGACTTTACAAATTCTTTAAACACTGTTTCTTTAAATGTTTTTAAATATATTTAAGCTTCATCTAACTGGGGAGTCCTATTGAGGTCAGAGGCCTACAGTAGGTAAAAGTGGAGCAAGTTGAGCCACCCTTGTTTCTAGGAAACCATACACAAAATTAATAATTTGACCAAATATTTAGGAAGATAAATAATTTAATGGAGTCTGTGAAGGAAGAAACCATATGGAAAAAGTGGTCAGCAAGTCAGGTCCAAAAAACACTTGTTCACCAAGTCAAATAAATGTATTCTGTTAGCGGTTTCACTATGATTGTATCTAAACCAAAGTAGATCATTGTAAGATTGTTCTACACATCAGTTGGGATATTTATAAGCTTAAATTTTTTTCATGTCCTAAACCTCGCATGAAAGTGCATCTCTGTAGCTGTGTGGGCAAATATAGTCCAAATGTTTGTCTTGGGGTAAATTGAGCTGAGGGCCACGGGGTAAATTGAGCCAATGGTAAATTGAGCAAATTGAAGTGTTTTCTTCCTAGGCGTAAAGCAATGCAATATCGCTGGGATATTTCATTATATTGTATTTATTTTGTATTTAGAGCTGTAAATCCAAAGACTTCCAGTCCTTGCCGTTATCGCAAATTACAAAGTGGTTTGTTTTAGGTGTTAAGTGTTTGTTAAAGGATGCTTAGCAAAGAAGTGTTTGTGATTGTGTTGAATTGTGTTTGGGAGATAAAGATAGACATGGTTTTAGAAAGATAGTGGTAATATTTCATTCAGAACAGACATTTGTAGGCAACCTAACTAACCCTATCACGCGACTCAATTTACTCCACACCGGGGGTAAATTGTGCAAAGAGACCCCTTTTTTGGACAAGCTATGTTTTCCAAACTGTAATGTCTCCATGAATTATGTTTATTTCAAGGGATACACAACATCCTGAAATATATGTAAATCTTTGTTAGAAAAAAATACTGTGTTTTTGCTTGACAGAGTAACGCTGAATGTAAAACAAATCTAAATTTACCACACTATCCCCTACTTTGTAATGCAGTTCAATGAGGTTCCTAATCTACACCACTACTGTATGTTTTGATACAGACCGGTCGGTTGTTTAGCAACAAAACCGACACGTGCGGAAATATGGAGCAAAACAGACGGGGTTGGCTTAGACTGTTGACAACATCTAAACTATATTTTGCCTTCAAATGTCTATTGAAAACATAAATACATTTGCACTCTCAAATACATCGTTACAGTTGTTGGTAGCAAGCTAGCAAATGTTTTGCCATATTAGCATAGACATGACATGAGTCAAAACACCTCAAAACAAGACATGGTATCAATAAGAAGATACAACGAGCTGAAACGAGACACCTACTATTCCCCACATGGCAGCCTCTTGTTATTGTTGCTAACTATCTGACCGTTCAGAAACATCACCTTCTGCCTCATCGATGTGCGCGCATTATTTTATTGACGTTTATAAGGCAACAGCCTCACTGTGCAGTGCTCTTACCCAACTTCCACAAGATCCCATATCCACGTCTCAGGGAAGAACGTACGGGCCGTCTGTATGGTATCAACAAATCTGTCACCGTCTACTACACGCATTAAAGATCGATCAAGTATCCCACCCGCTGCACCCAGTCTAAGTGTGGCCTTGTCTCCAGGGTGGCGTCTGTAGGCTACAACTAAAACAAATAATAGTCATTATTCTCGTGTTAGAATCAGCCTGGTCAAACCAGACTGAATGCTGCTTTCAACGGTGATGCATGCAGCATTCAGACTGGTTTAACCAGGCTATATTAGAATAACAAAAGCCATACATGTAGTGGTAATATTTCATTCAGAACAGACATTTGTAGGCAACCTAACTAACCCTATCACACGACTCCCAAGATTCACTGAATTCTTCTGGCAATGACAAGAGTAAAAGGTGTGAAGAAGGACATCTCACCATAGGCCCCATTGTCCTGTTTCCTATTGTACCTGAGACAGGAAGGTACTCTTATAACCAGATTAGTTGCCAGCTTCAGTCCCAGTTTCTAGAAATGTCAGAATCACAAAACAAGAGAGCTCAATATTAATGAATATCTCTCAATTTTATGTTTCTATTCTGTAGGTGTTTTTCAGCCTCAAACAGGGTATTTTAGCAATTAATAATTTAAGAAGTTGTATGCATGGTAAAAGTATGGTAACTGATTCTTACGAGAGAGGAAAAAAGAAAAGAGAAAACAAGCCAGAAGTTACCTTAAAAACTTCATGAGGTTCATTTTCCTCTTCAGTTTGTCCTGGCCTTATGTACCTCCTTGGTTTTACACGTAAACATCCTACTTGATCTTCAAGCTGGTAGGGAATGTGTGTTGTCTCCTTGACTGGTAACAAATCAAATATCTGGAATGGGATAACAGTGAGATGTAAAATGAACTTGTTCACTGGACACCAAACAGAAGAAAACAGACTGTTACTGTGAAGGACCACTTGGACTTGTCTAAAAAGAAACGTTCAATTTCATTTTCCATTGCTAAACGTTATTAACCCTCATACTACCGACTGGGGTCATGTTGACCCCAGAGGCATATTTTTCATCTTAGCCCAAAGGTGGTTTATTGAAATCTTCAAATTTTCATGACTTTGACAATCAACTTGTTCTTGGTGTTTCTGTATCAATATAGATTTTGGGGTCTTTTCGACCCCAGCCCAAAACACCTAATTCCATCTATAGTAATGAGGTAGATAGGAAACCTTATAATAATTTATGTTTCTTTGTAGACATAATAACAAATTACCCATACTGACCTGAATCAGTGATGTTGACCAGATAGACAGATTATCTACAGAGATATAGCTCCCCATGTACCCACCTAAGATTGCAGTTTTTTATACCACGTATTTTATGTATGTGTACAAAACCAAACTTTTTATACTGCCAATAGTATAAAAAGCTTGCCAATGGTATAAATACTTGATAGAACTGCAATAGCGAACTTAGATACACTCTGAATTTACACAGAAAGCTGTACCAGTGTGTAGCCACTGAAAAGTAGTTATTCTAGGGCAAATCTAAAAAAAATAGTTATTCTAGGGCAAATGTAAAAAAGTAGTTATTCTAGGGCAAATCTAAAAAAGTAGTTATTCTAGGGCAAATCTAAAAAAGTAGTTATTCTAGGGCAAATCTAAAAAAGTAGTTATTCTAGGGCCAATCTAAAAAAGTAGTTATTCTAGGGCAAATCTAAAAAAGTAGTTATTTGATCTAAAAAAGTAGTTATTCTAGGGCAAATCTAAAAAAGTAGTTATTCTAGGGCCAATCTAAAAAAGTAGTTATTCTAGGGCCAATCTAAAAAAGTAGTTATTTTAGGGCCAATCTAAAAAAGTAGTTATTCTAGGGCCAATCTAAAAAAGTAGTTATTCTAGGGCAAATCTAAATAAGTAGTTATTCTAGGGCAAATCTAAAAAAGGAGTTATTCTAGGGCAAATCTAAAAAAGGAGTTATTCTAGGGCAAATCTAAAAAAGTAGTTATTCTAGGGCAAATCTAAAAAATGAGTTATTCTAGGGCCAATCTAAAAAAGTAGTTATTCTAGGGCCAATCTAAAAAAGTAGTTATTCTAGGGCCAATCTAAAAAAGTAGTTATTCTAGGGCAAATCTAAAAAAGTAGTTATTCTAGGGCAAATCTAAAAAAGTAGTTATTCTAGGGCAAATCTAAAAAAGTAGTTATTCTAGGGCAAATCTAAAAAAGTAGTTATTCTAGGGCCAATCTAAAAAAGTAGTTATTCTAGGGCAAATCTAAAAAAGTAGTTATTCTAGGGCAAATCTAAAAAAGTAGTTATTCTAGGGCCAATCTAAAAAAGTAGTTATTCTAGGGCCAATCTAAAAAAGTAGTTATTCTAGGGCAAATCTAAAAAAGTAGTTATTCTAGGGCCAATCTAAAAAAGTAGTTATTCTAGGGCCAATCTAAAAAAGTAGTTATTCTAGGGCAAATCTAAAAAAGTAGTTATTCTAGGGCCAATCTAAAAAAGTAGTTATTCTAGGGCAAATCTAAAAAAGTAGTTATGCTAGGGCAAATCTAAAAAAAGTTGTTATTCTAGGGCAAATCTAAAAAAGTAGTTATTCTAGGGCAAATCTAAAAAAGTAGTTATTCTAGGGCCAATCTAAAAAAGTAATTATTCTAGGGCCAATCTAAAAAAGTAGTTATTCTAGGGCAAATCTAAAAAAAGTAGTTATTCTAGGGCAAATCTAAAAAAGTAGTTATTCTAGGGTAATTCTAAAAAAGTAGTTATGCTAGGGCAAATCTAAAAAAGTTGTTATTCTATGGCAAATCTAAAAAAGTAGTTATTCTAGGGCAAATCTAAAAAAGTAGTTATTCTAGGGCCAATCTAAAAAAAGTAGTTATTCTAGGGCAAATCTAAAAAAGTAGTTATTCTAGGGCAAATCTAAAAAAGTAGTTTTTCTAGGGCCAATCTAAAAAAGTAGTTATTCTAGGGCCAATCTAAAAAAGTAGTTATTCTAGGGCAAATCTAAAAAAGTAGTTATTCTAGGGCAAATCTAAAAAAGGAGTTATTCTAGGGCAAATCTAAAAAAGTAGTTATTCTAGGGCAAATCTAAAAAATGAGTTATTCTAGGGCCAATCTAAAAAAGTAGTTATTCTAGGGCAAATCTAAAAAAGTAGTTATTCTAGGGCCAATCTAAAAAAGTAGTTATTCTAGGGCAAATCTAAAAAAGTAGTTATTCTAGGGCAAATGTAAAAAAGTAGTTATTCTAGGGCAAATCTAAAAAAGTAGTTATTCTAGGGCCAATCTAAAAAAGTAGTTATTCTAGGGCCAATCTAAAAAAGTAGTTATTCTAGGGCAAATCTAAAAAAGTAGTTATTCTAGGGCCAATCTAAAAAAGTAGTTATTCTAGGGCAAATCTAAAAAAGTAGTTATGCTAGGGCAAATCTAAAAAAGTTGTTATTCTAGGGCAAATCTAAAAAAGTAGTTATTCTAGGGCAAATCTAAAAAAGTAGTTATTCTAGGGCCAATCTAAAAAAGTAGTTATTCTAGGGCCAATCTAAAAAAGTAGTTATTCTAGGGCAAATCTAAAAAAAGTAGTTATTCTAGGGCAAATCTAAAAAAGTAGTTATTCTAGGGCAAATCTAAAAAAGTAGTTATTCTAGGGCCAATCTAAAAAAAGTAGTTATTCTAGGGCAAATCTAAAAAAGTAGTTATTCTAGGGCAAATCTAAAAAAGTAGTTTTTCTAGGGCCAATCTAAAAAAGTAGTTATTCTAGGGCCAATCTAAAAAAGTAGTTATTCTAGGGCAAATCTAAAAAAGGAGTTATTCTAGGGCAAATCTAAAAAAGGAGTTATTCTAGGGCAAATCTAAAAAAGTAGTTATTCTAGGGCAAATCTAAAAAAGTAGTTATTCTAGGGCCAATCTAAAAAAGTAGTTATTCTAGGGCAAATCTAAAAAAGTAGTTATTCTAGGGCCAATCTAAAAAAAGTAGTTATTCTAGGGCAAATCTAAAAAAGTAGTTATTCTAGGGCAAATCTAAAAAAGTAGTTTTTCTAGGGCCAATCTAAAAAAGTAGTTATTCTAGGGCCAATCTAAAAAAGTAGTTATTCTAGGGCAAATCTAAAAAAGGAGTTATTCTAGGGCAAATCTAAAAAAGGAGTTATTCTAGGGCAAATCTAAAAAAGTAGTTATTCTAGGGCAAATCTAAAAAAGTAGTTATTCTAGGGCCAATCTAAAAAAGTAGTTATTCTAGGGCAAATCTAAAAAAGTAGTTATTCTAGGGCCAATCTAAAAAAGTAGTTATTCTAGGGCAAATCTAAAAAAGTAGTTATTCTAGGGCAAATCTAAAAAAGTAGTTATTCTAGGGCAAATCTAAAAAAGTAGTTATTCTAGGGCAAATCTAAAAAAGTAGTTATTCTAGGGCCAATCTAAAAAAGTAGTTATTCTAGGGCAAATCTAAAAAAGTAGTTATTCTAGGGCAAATCTAAAAAAGTAGTTATTCTAGGGCCAATCTAAAAAAGTAGTTATTCTAGGGCAAATCTAAAAAAGTAGTTATTCTAGGGCAAATCTAAAAAAGTAGTTATTCTAGGGCCAATCTAAAAAAAGTAGTTATTCTAGGGCAAATCTAAAAAAGTAGTTATTCTAGGGCAAATCTAAAAAAGTAGTTATTCTAGGGCAAATGTAAAAAAGTAGTTATTTGAATCCAAGTTTCTCTGGAGATGTAATATTAAGTTATACATATCCTCAGAGGGTGGAGGGGGACCTGTATCAGTGATTTTGACAAGATGGAAAGATCACCTGCATAAATTAAGCTCCTTTTGTTCTCGGCTATGTTTTAAACTGGTTACAAATGGCAATAGTTTTCACCACATAATATGACAGAATTAGTATTTACTTAAAAATTCTAAAAACGAAATGATGCTATAATCAAATTATGGTAAATGTTGTTTTTAGCACTTATGTGGATTGTACGTTGGAAAAAAACAGCACATGATTTAAGGAACAAATGTATATTTTCGGTTTACAGAATATGCTAATTAACTGTAATTTTGCAAAAAATAGTCTGTTTTGGTTAATTTTTTATTTCAGATAACAAGATTTACATGTCTAATGATGTATTGAATTAAGTTGATATGTTGCTATGATTGTTGATTTTTTCCAACAGTTTCTTCTTGAGGTCAAAATGACCCCAGTTGGTCATCCATGTATGTAAAATATGTTAGCATGATTGTTAAAATTGCAATAATAAACACAACCCAGACTATTAACTCATTAAGTACCAATAGGGAGGTGCTTTCCAGTTCCTTTAATGAAAGCACACCAAATGGCCAACATTGAACAGACCCACTCCAAGTCTGCTGTTGTCACTTCTTAGTCCCCTGAAGCTGCTTGTATTGCCAGCACCACAAAAGCTGTTTATATGGTGGTACTGTATGACCGTTGATATTCACTACACCGAGCTCTGTTACCTTGTCAGCATTCAGCCTTTTCCCTGGCTCCATGATGTGAACACTCTGGTCCACAGCACTGAGGCCACAGAGGGAGCCGGGCTGGGCCGAGAGCTGCAGGGTGTTCTCCTCCCCTGGAACTGCTTGTGAGGGTGAGAACTCCACCGACACCTAGTGCACATGACATACATAAGTGTACATTATACACCTTTATACACGGAATGATATCTATGTGAATGGGAAATACTTGACACTTTTTATACATTCCATAAAATGAACATAGTATGTTTGTGATGTGCAGAAGCCAGAGGGTATAACACACAAAGAAGCATGCCCACATATACACACACCTTGTGCCTGAAGCATTTCTCAGTGGGGAAGTTCATGCTGTGGGCGATGACAGTCTCACTGGGTAACATACTGTACACAAGGACCTGTACCACTGGCGCCATCTCTGGAACCACTGCCAACTTCAAGGTGACTTCACCCTCAGTTGCTGTAACACAAGAGCATGTCAAACTGTCATTGTCATCAAGCACCTTCAAGTACGTTCATAATTACTTAATGAAACTCCCTCACCAGGACTCCCCTGCTGCACAGTAACCTTCATATGTCCATGCTGAACTATCACCCCTCTGGATAAGGCCTGGAGGAGGGAAAGGGAAAAACAGTTATCCCGGTTATCCCTTCAAGTCAGCAAGAAGGATATGATGAGAAGTACTGGTGTTGTATAGAGACATCCTTCCTTTGAAGATGAGAGGCTGGGACTATGTCTGAAAGGACCCTGGTCAAAAGTAGCGCACCATTTTGGACTCACCCCGGGTTTGCAGGTTGTCACAACTTGTTCCTTGTTCTACTCACCAGGTAGATGACATCCACGGAGCCCTTTGGGACAGTCTCCCCTACGATGGCGTACTGGATGGTGATTGACACTCCCTCCCAACATGCCAGTGGGTGCTCCATCTTCTGAATAGCCAGAGAGCTGAACGTTTTACTGTGAGGGGCAGTGGGCTGGATCAGGGAGAGCTTGTGGTGCCCTCTTTTGAAATAGGGGACCCTGTATCTAATATTCTCCACTTGTGGTGTGTTGCTTACCTGGAAAGCAACAGAGGAGAGAGAGAGTATAACTAAAGGCCCAATCCCAAATCTACCCTTAGACCCTGTACAATATACTACAATATACAATATATACAATATATCTGAGAGGATTTGTTTTTTTGATTTTTTTTGACAGGTGTAAGCAATAGAGTATGTCAACATCTCCACCTTGTCCTCTGATAAACTAGGTGGAAGTTTCACCATAGTGTTTGTTATACACATGGTATCTTCTCAGATCTCAACAAGAGCATGATAGGCCATAGGTTCAATGGTGTGCGCTGGAATCATCAGTCTTCCAAAACCTAGAAGAAATCATACTTACTATGAGGTTAATGTTCTTTTTGGGCAGTCTGGTTGTGTTGAGGGAGAAACTGGCAGTACCATGACTGTCCGTGGTTAGGTTCTGTAGAAGATGTGAGGACCTGTCTTTCTTCTGCAAAAGGTAGACTAGCATGTCTGCGATAGGTGTGTTGTTGAAGTGAACAACGTTAATCTGAGGGAAAAGGGGGGGGGGAAGTTGTAAGTGGTGATGTGTGTCACTGTTACCGACCATTGGTAGTTAAGTAAACAGGAATGTCAAAGACAAATGGCATCTACAATTCAACTAAGTCTAAGAAACAATATCACTGTATTTGGACGCACTTTGCCCTCGATAGTTGATCCACGCTCATAGATTTTGGGTGTGTCGACAAATGTGAGTTTTCCAATCACATCTGAGAGCTCAATGTGTTTTTCCTTTGACTGTGTAATACCTGTCAAAGGAAAACAAATGAAAATAGGATGGTTTATTTCACAACGACACACGCCACCATGATGCACAATGGCAGTTCACAATGCAGGAGCTGAATTCCAGTGCAGCTTATTCAACATAGTAAAAACATGATTACAAACGAAGACATGAATAAAACCAGCATAATATGAGGATGTAGCACCAAAGGTCAAATACACAGGTCTTGCCAATCTTCATAATCTAATTAAACATGCAATCTTGACATTATGTAATTCACTCTCAAGAAAAGAAAACAGTTTTCATTTGACTTCAGGCAAATGTTGTCATCACTTCTACCGTCTCCAAATCGTTAAGATAAATGACTTGCCTGTCCCCTCCTCCTCTACTTTTGCATTAAAACTGAGCCTGTCTATGAGCATTTTCTGGCCAGCATCCTTTGTGAAAATTGACATGTTGAAGACATGAGAAGCACAGCCAGTTTGGTCCATCTGGGAAAAGCAAGCAAAACCACACACATTAAGAAATGATTGAAATAATTGTAACCAGATCATTTTCAAATGTAATATGATGGTAAAAACAAGTATATAGTTTCTTCAGGAAAGCATACAGACCTCTATTGACTCTTTATGGCAGGGGGGTGTATAATCAGGAACTCCTTCTGGATTTTTCTCATCAATTCTTATTGGTATCAATATATTGGGAACTAAGGGTCGGCACAACTCTACCTCTGCTTTACCAGGTACAGGTTGCCCATACGTGTATCTGATTTTATTTCATAATAAAACACAAACATACATCAGACACATCAGCTATCATACATTTCCTACATAGAGAGACATACCATATTATAAGTCTCATATGAGACATTATAAATCTCATACATGTTGGCTTATAACAATACATTATAATGCTTTTTAAGTCAAGTGTTTTCAACATTATCAATCGATCTGGACCAGTATTCATAAAGCCTATCAGAGTATGTGTCCTGATCTAGGATCAGTTTGAACTTTTACATCTAATGAACAAGATCTCATGTACAGGGGGAGCCTGATCCTAGGTCAGCAATCCTACTCTGAGATGCTTTATGAATACTGGCACAGCTGTTCATGTACTGTACATGCCACTGTCCCAAACCTTTGAAGTCTCAGGGACTCATAAGAACAGTTTATGACATTGAGCAGTAGCATTGTAGGTCTTCAACTTGAAAAATACATTTCTTAAAGAAAATGTGTGTGCTTGCTAGCTTGTCTTGAGTATTTATGGTTGTGAGATAAGTTATAGTAGTGGTAGTGACTGCAGTAGTAATGGTAGTGACTGCGGTAGTAATAGTAGTTGTCAAAGTTCTGACTGTGGCAGTAATAGTAATAGTAGTAGTAGTAGTAGTAGTAGTGATAGTAGTAGTAATAGTAGTAGTAGAAGTGACTGCAGTGTTAGTGGTATTAGTAGTGACTGGTAAATGGTAGCATTAAGCTGTATTGAAGAACTCTAAAATGGGTCAGGCTGCACATCTGAAATCCAAAATGTATTATTCTAGTGTATGGCGCTCTGTGCAAGCTTTGAGCTTTGAGTAAGCACACTAATTAGTCATTAGCTGTCATTACCTAGACCTGGGTTCAGATACTTATTTCTGTGCATCAGTATTTTCAAATAATGTGGCCAAATTAACTACTTCTTTTTGAAGTATTTGAAAGTATTTTCATATAATTGCCTATAAATATCCTACTATTTGAAACTATTTTAAATGACTTGCTTCCAAATAAAGTATTTTAAATACCTCTATGACTAAACAGACCTGGGTTTAAATGCATGGGGTATTTAAATATTTGTATTTGAAAATGCACTTGTCTGTGTATTTGAGTCATTTGTAACTACAGTGCATTATAGAACAGAGATAGTGTTGACTCACGTTGCACACACTTCTACTTTATACTCCTCTTGAACAATGCTGATCTCATCGTTGAGGTTCATTTTGATCTCAAATTTCGGCAAAACTAGAAATAAATTAACAGTTAACTCATGAATGTTCCAGGGTTGTGATGCATTGATTCAACTGCCAGAGCCATGACAATACCTAGCATGAAAAGTAAACGAACAAAGCTTAACCTACCATACTTTTCTACCTTGAAGCGATGGTATATTTTCTTTTCACCAATCCACACTACAATAGCATAGGTTCCTACGGGTGCTTCAGAGTTCAGGGGGTAAGAAAGCTGCAGAATGTTGCCATTGGATGTAGTTTTGACCCACTGTCCAATTCTGTTCTGATGAACATCCTGTTGGTTCATAGAACAAGAGGCACATTGAGCAGGGCGCTACACCTATTGGAACCCCTCTTAGAAGAAAGGGTTCCAAACTGGTTCTTTGTCTGTCCCCATAGGATAAACGTTTTTGGTTACACTTAGAACCCTCTAAAGAAGAACCAAATAAAAAGGGTTCTTCAAAAGCTTTTCCTATGGGGACAGCTGAAAAAAACATTTTAGGTTCTACAAAGCTATTTTTATTTTTAGGAGTGTAGGTTATGTAGGCCAAACATCCCTTTCTGACATGTAGAATCTATCTGCAACGTTCTGAAGTTTGCTTGCTGAAGGTGGCCCAGATGTGATCACATAAAGCTGATAGGGAGTCTTCTGGTAACTGCCATGTAGAAATGAATGATGACCTACAGTACCTAGCTGGTGGAGTCATTGTCTTATAATGTACTAGTATTTACAGTGAGTCATCATACATTGATAGACTAATATGGGTCTTACCTGCAGTTCCACAATGTTGTACTGTGAAAGGCAAGACAAAATACTGGTTAATGTTTTATGAACTCTCAAATTCCCCCAAAAATTAAAAGAGGAGCAAAGCTGTCAGCAAAAATAGGAACTAGGCAGATGCTTGGCTTTGTCTCTTCAATTAAATTAAAAAAATACAATTCTACAGAGGAGCATAGCAGATGTCTACAACCGTGGGAAGTAGCCAGGCGATTGGCGTTGTCTCTTCAAGTAGACATCACACGTAGCATTTGCATCTGACTGGGACTCTAACATCAATTTAGTAGATCAACTCAACCTCATGAAAGAAAATCCAATACATTCCAATCTGACCTTTTCTGAAATTGAAAACCCCATGTCCTGTGGTGAATGTTTGAGGACCTTCAAATCAGCCCACGCATGTTTATTTAGAGAACATCTGTAGTCATGTACTTTTGCCCTGAGTGCTATGTGTCTCAACTGTGTGTAGTCTGATTAAACAGACAACACAGGCTAAAAAGCATACCTTCAGATATTTGGATTTTACCCAACAGATTCTCATTTCCAAAGTCGTATTGTTCATGGAGTACTGACGAGACATGTATGACATGGGGTGGCTAGTTGATTGCTGAATTTAAATAAGCATTTACAGTATACTGTACATAATAATCGTTTGTCCAAACCAGTATGGCCAATAGGGCAGGAGCCTATCTCCAGTTTCAGTAGTGTGAGGTAGTCTGGAGAGAACACTAGTCACCGGGGGCGATTGTACACCAGGAAGGCCTGAAAATATTTTTGGTATCTCAGACTGTTCTGGCCATTCTCACATTGAAAATTAATTGGGATGAACGATGTTTGATACGCTTTTTACATTTGAATCACAAACCATTAAAAAAAGGATGAAAGTGACCATTTTAGACCTGTTTCATGATCCATGAACCACACATGATAAAGACATCATCTTGGTATCATTACACTCCTTATAGTGTGCTCCAAAATATGGAGCATGTGTAGATTCAGGAATAAAAATGTTCACATTAATTTATACTAAGTTAAAATATTGATATGAATATCACAAAAGTGTCCTTTTTGATTGAGCTTTTTTAGACACAGTTTGAAACAATATACCCTTCAAATGCGTCATAATTACAGTGGTGCTCTGCTATACATCGACATGTACATTATACTGTAGGTCAATAACCAATCACATACAGCAAATCACCAACAAACAGAGTTCTCTTTGATTACATTTCCCATTCACAGTGGTACTGGTGCTCATAAAGTGTATCATAACTTCAAAAATAGTAGAGCACCCACTCTGGAAATTTGATGTACAGGAGTATATTGTTTTAAACTATTGTGGAGATGGTGATTGAATTCAGGAAGCATCCCTCACTATCTTTACCCCTTGAAATCATTGGATCAGCTGTAGGCATGGCTGAGACATTCAAATTCCTGGGAACCATCATCTCCCACAACCTCAAGTGGCAGGACAACCTCACAGCGATCACCAATAAACCACACCAGCGGATATACTTCTTACTTCAGCTGAAGAACTCTCATGCACAATTCTGGTTCAGATCTATGCAACCATTATCGAGCTCATACTCACCCCCCGGATCACTTTCTGGTTTGGGAATGCGTCTGCCTGGTCCAAGGGCGAACTGCAATGGATTGTCCAGTCTGCTGAGAGGGTCACCGGGTGCTACCTGCCCTCCATCGAGGTCCTGCACGATTCCAGAGCATGGAAGCATGCAGATAAAATCAACCCTGACCCCTTCCACTCCATCTTCCAAAGTCTCCCCTCTGCAAACGGTTCAGGTGAATCACAAACAAAACCTCCCACCACGTGAACAGCTTCTTCCCACGAGCCATGGCCCAAATCACCTGGTCCACGATGATCTTCTCATCCACGGACTATGCACCGTGCACTATTATCCAAGAACTGCGAACTTCTCTTTGCACTATTTGCACATCCTAATATGCTTTTTTTCATATATACTGTAGTTGGGTGTGAAATTATTGACACACTTGATGAGGATGAGTAAACATTACTGAAAATGTTTCATGATGCCGTTGACCTTAACAAGGGCCCCAGGACCAGAGAAAGCAAAAATGTCCAAATAACATCCAACACCATATTTTACAGTAGGTATGGGGTTCTTTTCGAAGCCTCACTGTACATATTTCCCCGACTGCACATCATCATGTGTAGGGTGCCGTCTTTCGGATGGGACGTTAAACGGTGTCCTGACTCTCTGAGGTCATTAAAGATCCCATGGCACTTATCGTAAGAGTAGGGGTGTTAACACCGGTGTCCTGGCTAAATTCCCAAGCTGTCCCTCATACCATCACGGTCACCTAATCATCCCCAGCTTACAATTGGCTCATTCATCCCCCTCCTCTCCCCTGTAACTATTCCCCAGGTCGTTGCTGTAAATGAGAATGTGTTCTCAGTCAACTTAGCTGGTAAAATAACGGTAAAAAAAAAATAATCCTGAAAATGCTTCATATATTTATACATCCCTACATACATCATTTCTGTAGCTATGTTTTTATAGTGAACCTTGTAGTTATACTACAGTGTACATAGCACAGGAGGTTGGTTGCACCTTAATTGGGGGGGACGGGCTCATGGTGATCCCTGGAGTGGATTAGTGGAATAGTTTCTATGTGTTTGATGCCGTTCCATTTGCTCCGTTCCAGTCATTATTATGAGCCGTTCTCCACACAGCAGCATCCACTGGTAAATAGTGTACATACCGCATGTGGATTTGTGTAAAACTCTGCTTCTACATAAGTTGTCTGTATATCCTGTTTATTGTCTGTCTGTATATTCGTATTGTGGCAGCACCATTTTAGTCAAATTCCAGGACATGTAGGACATGTAAATGTACATTGTTGAAGTCGGAAGTTTACAAACACCTTAGCCAAATACATTGAAACTCAGTTTTTCACAATTCCTGACATTTAATTTAATCAGAGAAAAAATCCCTGTCTTCGGTCAGTATGTAAAAAACCGACTTACACTGTATATATATATATATGTATACAGTGGGGAGAACAAGTATTTGATACACTGCCGATTTTGCAGGTTTCCCACTTACAAAGCATGTAGAGGTCTGTAATTTTTATCATAGGTACACTTCAACAGTGAGAGACGGAATCTAAAACAAAAACACGTGGAATTGTTGTTCAATTTAAATGTTTGAATATGAAATGATTCGTGATGGGATGAAATGTGATTTTAGCTTCTAAAATGTGAGATTTGGGTTTTCATAAGGTTAGGGCTATGCTCAATCAGTGGCCTGCCCCTGTGAAGGGACATGGGCTATAAAACTTTTAAAACACGCCCTCCTCTCCCTTCCTATATAAAGCCTTGATGACAATGTAACCTCCTGTTCCGAGGATGTGAGGACGACGGTCCGATGTCAGAATGGTTCAGATAATAACTACAGAACGAAGCCAACATCAGCGTGAGCTTTGGTTGCGAACGATATGAACTTTGAACTCTTATTCACTACAGAAGTGATACCTCCTAGCCGTTGAGTTAGCAACAGCAGCTGCAAACGCAGGTTAGGAAGGAACTCTCTTAGTTCGCTGGACTTTATCCTGCTAACTGTTCCAAATGTCCGAACTGAATTTGGTAAAAGGGATTTTATGTACTCTGCGCCATCGCAACTTACAAAATACTTTTAAACTGGAAGAACTTGTCCCGATTGGTGTTTTTAAATCACTGATGAAGGATTTTGAGGCTGATTCCCTGACCTGTCAATGTTTTTAATTTGCTGTTTTATACTCTTGTGAATTCAATGGTTTTTACTCGATTACTTGTAGTTTTTCATGTTGTCTGTAATTTTTTTGTAATGACTTGGTGCTGCCTATCTTGGCCAGGGCGCTCTTGAAAAAGAGATTTTAATCTCAATGAACCCTTCCTGGTTAAATAAAGGTTAAATAAATAAAAACAGACAGAGTATCTCGTCTACCACACAACGACCTTACTACAACGTATCCAATTGACCACCAGAGACATTCTTCAAAGGACAAAGGACTCGGTATGGCAACACGGCCATCCATCTATAACCAACCTACCGAAGCGCAGCTCAGAGTAAATATTTATTGCATTTTCCTTTTCCAAATGGGTTGTAATTTAGAATGCATAAGATACTGTATTTACGATAGCACAGCTTCGCCCTTTGTTCCTCAGTCTTCCCGCTCTTTCACTCAAACCCAGCCCCTTTTCTTTTGTGTAACAAGCTGTCATATCTGTTCCGCCCGCTAGGGACGTTTTCCTTTATGACGTAATTTGTAATCAAGTTATGATTAATTATGTGTATGTGTAATTCTATGTGATTAGTTAGGTATTTAGTAAATCAATAATTAAACCCAATTTGGTATTGCTGATTCAACTTGTTAGCCAGGGTTCGTGAAGATAACCAAGAATTTACAACTTTCAGATGAGACTGAATTAAGGTGACGATTAATATTGACAGCTATTGATGTAAAATATTACTAGGTCTTTAAGAGTTTATTCGGAAGATAACAGCTCTATAAATGTTCTTTCGTGGTGCCCCGACTCTCTAGTTATTTACATTTACATGATTAGCTCAATCAGGTAATATTAATTACGGAGAAATGATTTTATAGAATAGCATGTCATATCACTTAATTCGGCACAGCCAAAGACACGACAGGAGGAATGGGAGAAGGTCATGTGGTCTGATGAGACAAAAATAGAGCTTTTTGGTCTAAACTCCACTCACCGTGTTTGGAGGATGAAGAAGGATGAGTACAACCCCAAGAACACCATCCGAACCGTGAAGCATCTGTTCCTCTAGTGATGTAGAGGTTAACCCAGGCCCTGTAGACTCCAGTACCACACCTATTCCCCAGACGCTATCGTTTGTTGACTTCTGTAACCGTTAAAGCCTTGGTTTCATGCATGTTAACATCAGAAGCCTCCTCTCTAAGTTTGTTTTATTTACTGCTTTAGCACACTCCACCAACCCTGATGTCCTAGCCGTGTCTGAATCCTGGCTTAGGAAGGCCACCAAAAATTCTGACATTTTCATCCCCAACTACAACATTTTCCGCCAAGATAGAACTGCCAAAAGGGGCGGGGTCACAATCTACTGCAGCGATAGTCTGCAGAGTTCTGTCATGCTATCCAGGTCTGTGCCCAAATAGTTTGAGCTTCTACCTTGAAAAATTCACCTTTCCAGAAATAAGTCTCTCACTGTTGCCGCTTGCTATAGCCCCCCCTCAGCCCCCAGTTGTACCCTGGACTTCATATGCAAATTGATTGCCCCCCATTTATCTTCAGAGTTCGTACTGTTAGGTGATCTTAACTGGGATATGCTTAACACTCCTGCCGTCCTACAATTTAAGCTAGATGCCCTCAATCTCACACAAATTATCAAGGAACCTACCAGGTATAACCTCAAATCCATAAAAATGGGCGCCATCATAGATATCATCCTGACCAACCTGAGCCCTAAATACACCTCTGCTGTCTTCAACAAGGATCTCCGTGATCACTGCCTCATTGCCTGCGGTCAAATGATCACCCCTCATCACTGTCAAACACTCCCTAAAACACTTCAGCAAACAGATCTTTCTAATCGACCTGGCCCAGGTATCCTGGAATGATATTGACCTCATCCCGTCAGTAGAGGATGCCTGGTTATTCTTTAAATGTACTTTCCTCACCATCTTAAATAAGCATCTCCCATTCAAAAAATGTAGAACTAAAAACAGATATAGCCCTTGGTTCACTCCAGACTTGATTGCCCTTGACCAGCACAAAAACATCCTGTAGCGTACTGCATTAGCATTGAATAGTCCGCGACATGCAACTTTTCAGGGAAGTCAGGAACTAATATATACACAGTCAGTTAGGAAAGCAATGGCTAGCTTTTTCAAACAGAAATTTGCATCCTGTAGCACAAATTTCCAAAGGTTTTGGGACACTAAAGTCCATGGAGAATAAGAGCACATCCTTCCAGCTGCCCACTGTCACCACCGATAAATCCATGATAATCGAGAATTTCAATAAGCATTTTTCTACGGCTGGCCATGCTTTCCACCTGGCTAAGACTCTGCACCCCCTGCAGCAACTCCCCCAAGCCCTCATGGCTTCTCCTTCACCCAAATCCAGATAGCTGATGTTCTAAAAGAGCTGCACCCCTACAAATCAGCTGGGCTAGACAATCTGGACCCTCTCTTTCTAAAATTATCCACCGCAATTTTTTCAACCTCTCTTTCGCATCGTCTGAGATCTCTAAAGATTGGAACACTGCCGCAGTCATCCCCCTCCCAAACTGTTATAGACCTATACCCATCCTGCCCTGCCTTTCTAAAGTCTTCGAAAGCCCAGTTAACTAACAGATCACCGACCATTTAGAATCCCACCGTACCTTCTCCGGTATGCAATATGGTTTCCGAGCTGTTCATGGGTGCACCTCAGCCACGCTCAAGGTCCTAAACGATATCATAACCGTCATGGATAAAAGACAGTACTGTGCAGCCATCTTCATCGACCTGGCCAAGGCTTTCGACTCTGCCAATCACTGCATTATTTTGGCAGACTCAAAAGCCTTGGTTTCTCAAATGACTGCCTCACCTGATTCACCAACACTTCTTAAATAGAGTTCAGTGTGTCAAATCCGGACCTCTGGCAGCCTCTATGTGGGTGCCGCAGGGTTCAATTCTCAGGCCGACTATTTTCTCTGTATATATCAATGATGTCGCTCTTGCTGCTGGTGATTCTCTAATCCACCTCTACGCAGACGACACCATTCTGTTTCCTCTGGCACTTCTTTGGACACTGTGTTAACTTACCTCCAGACGAGCTTCAATGCCATACAACACTCCTTCCATGGCCTCCAACTGCTCTTAAATGCTAGTAAAACTAAATGCATGCTTTTCAACCGATTGCTGCCCGCACCTGCCCGCCTGACTACCATCACTACTCTGGACGGTTCTGACTTAGAATATGTGGACAACTACAAATAGCTAGGTGTCTGGTTAGACTGTAAACTCTTCTTCCAGACTCACATTAAGCATCTCCATTCCAAAATTACATTTAGAATCAGCTTCCTATTTCACAACAAAGCCTTCTTCACTCATGCTGCTAAACATACCCTCGGAAAACTGACTATCCTGCCAATCCTTGACTTCAGCAATGTAATTTACAAAACAGCCTCCAACACTCTACTCAGCAAATTAGATTAAGTCTATCACAATGTCATCCGTTTTGTCACCAAAGCCCCATACACTACCCACCACTGCGACCTGTACGCTCTCGTTAGCTGGCCCTCGCTTCATATTTGTCGCCAAACCCACTGGCTCCAGGTCATCTATAAGTCTTTGCTAGGTAAATCCCTGCCTTATCTCAGCTCACTGGTCACCATAGCAACACCCACCTGCAGCACACGCTCCAGCAGGTTTATTTCACTGGTCATCGCCAAAGCCAACTCCTCTCTGGCCGCCTTTCTTTCCAGTTCTCTGCAGCCAATGACTGGAACTAATTGCAAAAATCACTGAAGCTGGAGACTTATATCTCCCTCACTAACTTTAACATCAGCTGCCAGAGCAGCTTGCCGATCACTGCATCTGTACACAGCCAATCTGTAAATAGCCAACCCAACTACATCATCCCCACATTGTTATTTATTTTTGCTCTTTTGCACCCTAGTATCTCTGCTTGCACATTATCATCTGCACATCTATCACTTTAGTGTTAATGCTAAATTGTAATTATTTTGCCACTATGACCTATTTATTGCCTTACCTCCCTAATCTTACTACATTTGCACACACTGTACAATATATAGATTTTTCTATTGTTTTATTGACTGTACGTTTGTTTAACCCATGTTTAACTCTGTGTTGTTGTTTTTGTCGCACTGCTTTGCTTTATCTTGGCCAGGTCGCAGTTGTTAATGAGAACTTGTTCTCCCCTGGCCTACCTGGTTAAATAAAGGTGAAATAAATATATATAATAGTTCCAGCTTATACATGCTATATACATTTTACAGACACAATCTATTTTACAATAGTTTTATTTTGTTTGTTTTTAGGCCTGGCCTTCCTCTAACTTCCACCTCTCCCATATATTTCTGATGTCCATCCAGTTTGATATCTATTTGCCATATATTTTTAACTGTGCTATTTCACAAAAGTTCTGAGCCTATGTACATTTTGCAGACCCAGTACATTTTACATTTGTTATTTTGTTATCTTGTCATCTATCTATTAACACCATCCATATTGGATTTCTGTTTGCCATATATTTTTCAACTGTGCTGTGATGCTTCAGAAAAGTTCTGAACCTTTCTATTCTCATAGTTTCTACAGATTGTAAATTAAGATAAACATGTAAATGTATTCGGCGAGTAAAAAATATTCGGATTTTTTTAAACGAATAACATCAAAAAGGGTACTTTTGAGATATTCATATTAATATTTTTATTGTTGAATTAAATAATGTGAAGTATTTTTGTTCAGAATCTAGACATACTCCTTTTAAATAAGACTATACGGAGGATAACGACACCAATATGTTGTCTGTGTCACGTACAGATCATGGATCATAGTGTCTTCCAAGGTCTAAAAGAGGCACTTTTGGTTTGTGATACAATTATAAAAAGCATATCAAACATACTTTCTCCCAATGAAGTTTCAATGTGAGAAGGGTTAGGGTTAGAATACCCAAAATATTTTCTGGCTGGTTGGACAACACTTCAGTACATAGTGTTACATAATACATGATTGCTATGTCTGTAACACATTATTATGATGTTGTGATACTTCTGTATCTGTCTTTTTGTTTGAAATAGTGGAGATACTGATCTAAATGAAGACCAAATAGGTAATTGTTTTCAATATTCAATGTTTCACATTTTCAACACTCACCAGTTGATTGACAGGGCTAAAATTGGTATCCAAGGTGATGACTCTAAACTTCACTGTAAGAAAACAAAGACTCAATGAGAATTTCAGAAGACAAACTATTTATAGTTACTCTGGATAAAATGTACAACCGTTGGTAATAAGGCCCCATTTAAAATCAATTGCAGATAAGTTCGCGGAAAATATTTACATTTTCGATATCCAATGATAATGTCCAGGAAAGGAACGCCTTATAACATGTGGTATGACAGTTCAAACTCCATTACAGTGTAAATATTCAACCCACAACGGATGTTTTTTTTTTTTATCTGCACCTGATGGTCCTGTTTGTGATGACAGAGCAAACCACCATAGAAACATGATACCACCTAATTGTCCTGTTTCTTAGCAAGAAGACTAATTTTGTAGACTAGTGGTCTTGTGTAAATCTACCTGTTTGTCCAGGGTTGTAGATTGGTTTATCCGTTTGGACGAATGTCATCGGGCTGTAGGGTTTGATCATTACCTTTTTCTCCTCCGTGGATAGAAACGTTTCACCTTGAACCTTCACCTTAAAATGTTGCACTTCGTCACTCTCCACATGAGGGGCCTGAAAGGGAGACAGAGAGCAACACTGATAAACTAATGTACCAATAACATATGATACCATACTGTGGTCCTGTGTGGCTCAGTTGGTAAGACCATGCTGCTTGCAATGGCAAGGTTGGGGGTTCAATTTCTGCAGGGATCACATAGGCTATTGTGAGTTGCTTTGGATAAAGGTTTCTGCTAAGTGATATATACAGTTAAAGTCAGAAGTTTACATACACCTTAGCCAAATACATTTGAAGTCAGTTTTTCATCATTTCTGACGTTTAATCCTAGTAAAAATTCCCAGTCTTAGGTCAGTTAGGATCACCACTTTACTTTAATTAAGAATGTGAAATGTCAGAATGATAGTAGAGAGAATTATTTATTTCAGCTTTTATTTATTTCATCACATTCTCAGTGGGTCAGAAGTTTATATACACTCAATTAGTATTTGGTAGCATTGCCTTTAAATTGTTTAACTTGGGGCAAACGTTTCAGGTAGCCTTCCACAAGCTTCCCACAATAAGTTGGGTGAATTTTGGCCTATTCCTCCTAACAGAGCTAGTGTAACTAGATAGGTTACTAGTCCTCCTTGCTCGCACATGCTTTTTCAGTTCTGCCAACAAATTTTCTGTAGGATTGAGGTCAGGGCTTTGTGATGGCCACTCCAATACCGTGACTTTGTTGTCCTTAAGCCATTTTGACACAACTTTGGAAGTATGCTTGAGGTCATTGTCTATTTGGAAGACCCATTTGTGACCAAGCTTTAACTTCCTGACTGATGTCTTGAGATGTTGCTTCAATATATCCACATAATTTTCCATCCTCATGATGCCATCTATTTTGTGAAGTACACCAGTCCCACCTGCAGCAAAGAAGCCCCACAACATGATGCTGCCACCCCCGTGCTTCACGTTTGGGATGGTGTTCTTCGACTTGCAAGCCTCCCCATTTTTCCTCCAAACATAACGATGGTCATTATGGCCAAACAGTTCTATTTTTGTTTCATCAGACCAGCGGACATTTCTCCAAAAAGTACGATCTTTGTCCCCATGTGCAGTTGCAAACTGCTGGCTTTTTTATGGCGGTTTTGGAGCAGTGGCTTCTTCCTTGCTGAGCGTCCTTTCAGGTTATGTTGATATAGGACTCATTTTACTGTGGATATAGATACTTTTGTACCTGTTTCCTCCAGCCTCTCCACAAGGTCCTTTGTTGTTGTTCTGGGATTGATTTGCACTTTTCGCAAATCATCTCTAGGAGATGCGTCTCCTTCCTGAGCGGTGTGACGGCTGTGGACCCATTGTGTTTATACTTGCGTACTATCGTTTGTATAGAAGAACATGGTACCTCAGGCGTTTAGAAATTGCTCCCAAGGATGAAACAGACGTGTGGAGGTCTACAATTTTTTTTTCTGAGGTCTTGGCTGATTTCTTTTGATTTTCCCATGACGTCAAGCAAAAAGGCACCTCAGTTTGAAGGTAGGCCTTGAAAATATTTCCACAGGTATACCTCCAATTGACTCAAATGATATCAATTAGCAGAAATTGATATCAGAAACTTCTAAAGCCATGACATCATTTTCCGGAATTTTCCAAGCTGTTTAATGGCACAGTCAACTTAGTGTATGTAAACCTCTGACCTACTGTAATTGTGATACAGTGAATTATAAGTGAAATAATCTGTTTGTAAACAACTTTTGGAAAAATTACTTGTGTCATGCACAAAGTAGATGTCCTAACCGACTTTCCAAAACTATAGATTGTTAACAAGAAATTTGTGGAGTGGTTGAAAAACGAGTTTTAATGACTACAACCTAAGTGTATGTAAACTTCTGACTTCAACTGTATATTGTACAGTGCATACTAGTATCTGACCAAAACCGGTATGACTTTCAGCCTGAATTTAAGCCACCACATTGATATTTCCCATAAAATAACCTTGTATTACATAACCTGGTATTACAAAATTAAGAGATGCATCACAAAGCAGAGAAAGTACACTCTTATTGAATGGTTCTGGATGTCGACCAGTGTTGGGCTGACCTGAAACTGGAAGCAGCGGTGAAACTCTTGATCAGAACTCTCCTGGAGAAGTATTTTTTTCTGTTGATTGGCGATCAGAGATATGGTCATTACCAGGGTCTCGTTGGGCTGCAGAAGGCTGGCACAAAGCTTGGCCTCTGAGCCTGCCTGGATTACTGCAGGAATGGCTACCATGTAAACCCTACAGAGAACATACACACCAACAAACACAAAGGAAAATCAGTACAAAATGAGAGGCTACGTAGGTGAAATCGACAGAAGAAATGTCTGCAGAAAGGGTCGATGAAAAACAGCTCTTAATCTGCTCTCGGACTGAGAGAACGTTACACCAAGATGAGACGCAATAAATCTGATTACTCAATTCTAACTTAATGACTGTGCAGATTTACTTACGGCCTTGGAGTTTCTTCACAGACACAAAGCCAGTGAAAGCAGGCAAAGAGTATCCATCTCCAAACCTGAAGCCCAGGAGGAACCATGACAAAAAGAGAAAAAAAACAAGTCAGACTATATCCCAGTATTCCTACCTGCAATACTTCCCTACTGCATTGTGCAGAGGAACTGGTATCCAGGTTTAAATTATTGAAGTAAAAGCCCTGTGAATGATTGACCCATTTTTTTCAATAATAGTGCTTTGCAGTATTGTGATTGGCAGATTTTCTGGCTTTGGGACTATACATGCACCGTCAATATAAAAGTACTGCCAAAACAAAGGAAATACCAACATAAAGTGTTGTAAATAACCAGTGCAGTCAAAAACTTCATTTTCCTGTGTTTTATATACACGGTTTGTACAAAACACCTATGCTCTTTCCATGACATAAACTGACCAGGTAAATCCAGGTGAAAGCTACAGAATGATCCCTTATTGATGTCACTTGTTAAATCCATTTCAGTCAGTTTAGATGAAGGGGAGGAGAAGTATTTTTAAGTCTTGAGACATGGATTGTGTACTGTATGGTAGTAGGTGCCAGGTGCACCGGTGTGAGTGAACTGCAAGAACTGCAACGCAGTTTTTCCACACTCAACAGTTTCTCGTGTGTATCAAGAATGGTCAAATCAAATCAAATTGTATTTGTCACATGCACCGAATAAAACAGGTGTAGGCCTTACCATGAAATGCGTACTTACAAGCCCTTAACCAACAATGCAGTTTTAAGAAAATGGGAGTTAAGAAAATATTTACTAAATAAACTACAGTAAAAAAAGTAACACAATAAAATAACAATAATGAGGCTATATACAGGGGGTACATACAGAGTCAATGAGTGGGGGTACAGGTTAGTCAATTTAATTTTGATAATACAGTGCCTTGCGAAAGTATTTGGCCCCCTTGAACTTTGCGACCTTTTGCCACATTTCAGGCTTCAAACATAAAGATATAAAACTGTATTTTTTTGTGAAGAATCAACAACAAGTGGGACATAATCATGAAGTTGAACGACATTTATTGGATATTTCAAACTTTTTTAACAAATCAAAAACTGAAAAATTGGGCGTGCAAAATTATTCAGCCCCTTTACTTTCAGTGCAGCAAACTCTCTCCAGAGGTTCAGTGAGGATCTCTGAATGATCCAATGTTGACCTAAATGACTAATGATGATAAATACAATCCACCTGTGTGTAATCAAGTCTCCGTATAAATGCACCTGCACTGTGATAGTCTCAGAGGTCCGTTAAAAGCGCAGAGAGCATCATGAAGAACAAGGAACACACCAGGCAGGTCCGAGACACTGTTGTGAAGAAGTTTAAAGCCGGATTTGGATACAAAAAGATTTCCCAAGCTTTAAACATCCCAAGGAGCACTGTGCAAGCGATAATATTGAAATGGAAGGAGTATCAGACCACTGCAAATCTACCAAGACCTGGCCGTCCCTCTAAACTTTCAGCTCAAACAAGGAGAAGACTGATCAGAGATGCAGCCAAGAGGCCCATGATCACTCTGGATGAACTGCAGAGATCTACAGCTGAGGTGGGAGACTCTGTCCATAGGACAACAATCAGTCGTATATTGCACAAATCTGGCCTTTATGGAAGAGTGGCAAGAAGAAAGCCATTTCTTAAAGATATCCATAAAAAGTGTCGTTTAAAGTTTGCCACAAGCCACCTGGGAGACACACCAAACATGTGTAAGAAGGTGCTCTGGTCAGATGAAACCAAAATTGAACTTTTTGGCAACAATGCAAAACGTTATGTTTGGCGTAAAAGCAGCTCATCACCCTGAACACCATCCCCACTGTCAAACATGGTGGTGGCAGCATCATGGTTTGGGCCTGCTTTTCTTCAGCAGGGACAGGGAAGATGGTTAAAATTGATGGGAAGATGGATGGAGCCAAATACAGGACCATTGTGGAAGAAAACCTGATGGAGTCTGCAAAGGACCTGAGACTGGGACGGAGATTTGTCTTCCAACAAGACAATGATCCAAAACATAAAGCAAATTCTACAATGGAATGGTTCAAAAATAAACATATCCAGGTGTTAGAATGGCCAAGTCAAAGTCCAGACCTGAATCCAATCGAGAATCTGTGGAAAGAACTGAAAACTGCTGTTCACAAATGCTCTCCATCCAACCTCACTGAGCTCAAGCTGTTTTGCAAGGAGGAATGGGAAAAAATGTCAGTCTCTCGATGTGCAAAACTGATAGAGACATACCCCAAGCGACTTACAGCTGTAATCGCAGCAAAAGGTGGCGCTACAAAGTATTAACTTAAGGGGGCTGAATAATTTTGCACGCCCAATTTTTCAGTTTTTGATTTGTTAAAAAAGTTTGAAATATCCAATAAATGTCGTTCCACTTCATGATTGTGTCCCACTTGTTGTTGATTCTTCACAAAAAAATACAGTTTTATATCTTTATGTTTGAAGCCTGAAATGTGGCAAAAGGTCGCAAAGTTCAAGGGGGTCGAATACTTTCGCAAAGCACTGTATGTACATGTAGGTAGGGCTAAAGTGACTATGCATAAATAATAATCAAACGAAAGAGGGTGTCCTTTGACACGCCTATTAAAGAGGTCCTGGATGGCAGGAAGTTTGGCCCCGGTGATGTACAGGGCTGTACACACTACCCTCTGTAGTGCCTTATAGTCGGATGCCGAGCAGTTGCCATACCAGGTGGTAATGCAACCCGTCAGAATGCTCTCGATGGTGTAGCTGTAGAACTTTTTGAGGATGTGTGGACCCATGCCAAATTCTTTCAGTCTCCTGAGGAGGAATTAGGTGTCTTTGTGTGTTTGGACCATGATAGTTTGGACAGCAAATAATTTGAAGTTCTCGACCCACTCCACTACAACCCGTCAATGTGAATGGGGTTGTGTTCGGCCCTCCTTCTCCTGTAGTCCACAATCAGCTCCTTTGTCTTGCTGATGTTGAGGGAGAGGTTGTTGTCCTGGCACCACACTGCCAGGTCTCTGACCTCCTCCCTATAGACTGTTTTATCATTGTCAGTGATCAGGCTTGCACCGTTGTGGTGTTAGCAAACTTAATGATGGTGTTGGAGTTGTGCTTGGCCACGCAGTCGTGGGTGAACAGGGAGTACAGGAGGGGACTAAGTCAGCGTGGCAGATGTGTTGTTGCCTGACCTTTCCACCTGGGGGGCGGCCCGTCAGGAAGTCCGTGATCCAGTTGCAGAGGGAGGTGTTTAGTCACAGGGTCCTTAGCTTAGTGATGAGCTTTGTGGCCACTATGGTGTTGAACGTTGAGCTGTAGTCAATGAACAGCATACTCACGTACGTGTTCCTTTTGTCCAGGTGGGAAAGGGCAGTGTGGAGTGCAATTAAGATTGCATCATCTGTGGATCTGTTGGGAACGTGTGCAAATTGGAGTGGTTCTAGGGTTTCAGGGATGATGGTGTTGATGTGAGCCATGACCAGCCTGTCAAAGCACTTTGTGGTTACACACTTGAGTGGTACGGGAGGTAGTCATTTAGGCAGGTTACCTTCGCGTTCTTGGGCACAGGGACTATGGTGGTCTGCTTGAAACATGTAGGTATTACAGAGTCGGTCAGAGAGAGTTTGAAAATGTAATTGAAAACACTTGACAGTTGGTCCTTGCATGCAGTACAAGTCCTGGTAATTTGTCTGACCCTGCAGCCTTGTGAATGTTGACCTGTTTAAAGGTCTTACGCACATCGGTTACGGAGAGCGTGATCACACAGTCATCCAGAACAGCTGGTGCTCTCATGCACGCTTCAGTGTTGCTTGCCACGAAGCCAGCATAAAAGGCATTTAGCTTGTCTGGTAGGCTCCCATCACTGCGCAGCTCGTGGCTGGGTTTCCCTTTATAGTCCATAATAGTTTGCAATCCCTGCCACATCCGACGAGCATCAGAGCCGGTGTAGTACGATTCAATCTTAGTCCTATATTGACACTTTGTTTGATAGTTCGTCTGAGGGCATAGCGGGATTTCTTATAAGCATCCAGATTAGTGTCAAGCTCCTTGAAAGCGGCAGCTCTAGCCTTTAGCTCGGTGCGGATGTTGCCTGTAATCCATGGCTTCTGGTTGGGATACGCACGTACAGTCACTATGGGGACAACGTATTGATGAAGCCAATGGTATACTCCTCAATGCCATCGGATGAATCCCAGAACATATTCCAGTCTGTGCTAGCAAAACAGTCATGTAGCTTAGCATCAGAATCATCTGACCACTTCTGTATTGAGGTGAGTGACTGGTACTTCCTGCTTTTGTTTTTGCTTGTAAGCATAAATCTTGATGATAGAATTATTGTGCAGATTTGACAAAGGGAGGGCGAGCGAGAGCTTTGTACGCATGTCTGTGTGTGGAGTAAAGGTGGTCTAGACTTTTTTATCCTCTGGTTGCACATGTGGTAGAAATGAGGTAAAACGGATTTCAGTTTGCCTGAATTAAAGTTCCCGGTCACTAGGAGCGTCGCTTCTGCATAAACATTTCTAGTTTATCACCCAAAGGACATCCAGCCAACTTCTGACAACTGTGTGAAGCATTGGAGTCAACATGGGCCAGCATCCTTGTGGAATGCTTTCAACGCCTTGTATTTTTATTTATTTATTTCACCTTTATTTAACCAGGTAGGCTAGTTGAGAACAAGTTCTCATTAACAACTGCAACCTAGCCAAGATAAAGCAAAGCAGTTTGACACGTATAACAACACAGAGTTACACATGGAGTAAAACAAACATACAGTCAATAATACAGTAGAAAAATAAGTCTATATACAATGTGAGCAAATGAGGTGAGATAAGGGAGGTAAAGGCAATAAATAGGCCATGGTGGCGAAGTAAATACAATATAGCAATTAAAACACTGGAATGGTAGATTTGACAGTAGATGAGTGTGCAAAGTAGAAGTACTGGGGTGCATAGGAGCAAAACAGATAAATAAATACAGTAGGGGAAGAGGTAGTTGTTTGGGCTATTTATAGATGGGCTATGTACAGGTGCAATGATCTGTGAGCTGCTCTGACAGCTGGTGTTTAAAGCTAGTGAGGGAGATAAGTGTTTCCAGTTTCAGAGATTTTTGTAGTTCGTTCCAGTCATTGGCAGCAGAGAACTGGAAGGAGAGGTGGCCAAAGGAGGAATTGGCTTTGGGGGTGACAAGTGAGATATACCTGCTGGAACGCGTGCTACGGGTGGGTGCAGCTATAGTGATCAGCGAGCAGAGATAAGGCGGGACTTTACCTAGCAGGGTCTTGTAGATGACCTGGAGCCAGTGGGTTTGGCGACGAGTATGAAGCGAGGGCCAGCCAACGAGAGTGTACAGGTCGCAGTGGTGGGTAGTATATGGGGCTTTGGTGACAAAAAGGATGGCACTGTGATAGACGGCATCCTATTTGTTGAGTAGGGTGTTGGAGGCTATTTTATAAATGACATCGCCAGAGTTGAGGATCGGTAAAATGGTCAGCTTTATGAGGGTATGTTTGGCAGCATGAGTGAAGGATGCTTTGTTGAGAAATAGATTTAACTTTGGATTGGAGATGTTTTATGTGAGTCTGGAAGGAGAGTTTACAGTCTAACCAGACACCTTGGTATTTGTAGTTGTCCACATATTCTAAGTCAGAACCGTTCAGACTAGTGATGCTGGACGGGTGGGCAGATGTAGGCAACGATCGGTTGAAGAGCATGCATTTAGTTTTACTTGTATTTCAGAGCAGTTGGAGGCCACGGAAGGAGAGTTGTAGAGGTGCAACTCAATATTAGGAAGGTGTTCCTAATGTTTTGTACACTCACTGTATATTGTATATCTTATCCGGGGGCCTGTCATGCCAAATAGTGTCCCCACGGCCAAATAGTGCCCCTCTCTGCGTCACAATGGAATTCAATGAGTTCTAGCTTCTTTTGCTGACCGGATTACATTATGAACCAAAGAGTATTATGCTGGTTGCTTGGCTCTATTTTAACTCGTAGCGGTCGCAAGGAAGGAGGATGCTGGCAGCTCTAGTTATATTTCATTGCATAAAAGCTCGCTCAGTCTGAGCAAAATTATTACCTCAGAATTTCTCTCCAAAGAGGGTGTTTTTGACGGTCCCAACCTGCTGACTACCTGCTGCTTCAGAATGGAAAGAGAACACTCTACACCATATACAGTATTTGTCTTCATATAAGTAAATATTGTTTAATAGGAATAAATAATTTAAGCTGTTTTTAGATTGACGTTGCTTGCTACTGTAATTACTTACATCAGCCTGTCTAGTCAGCCAGCCAGCTAGCCAGACAATTTTATTTAGCTAACGTTAGCTGTAACTGTTATCGTAGCTGGTTGTATGTAGCTGGTTGTATGTAGCTTGCACTTTAATGGCATCCCTCGGGGAGATTTTATTTTATCTTTCCAACCAGGCAAAGTATTATGAAGACACCACTGATCTCGACAAGAGGTGCAACATTCAGAGAAATTCACAATTCAGGGGGGAAAGGGGGGCAGGTGGGAAAATAGTGGAAGACAGACAGAGAGAGAGATGGAGAGAGAAACAGAGAGATAGAAAGATAGCAGTGCAATTGCACTTAAATTTTAGTATTTCAACAACTCTTCTCTTCCAACTTGTTAGGCAATCATATCTACCTACAGGGGAAGGATGGTCAGCCATACAGGAGGGTGATTTTTACTAAGGAGGAGAAAGAGGTCGTGTTGACCGAGATGCATGCTGGCCATTTCGGAGTGTAGCGCATGATTGCCAAAATCAACCTATGCTTCTTCTGACAGTGAATTGTCAAGGAACTGGACAGCTGGGCAAGTGAAATAAACTTTTGTTTATCAATCACATTCTATATTATCTGAAATTATGATTATGATTTCAATTAATGTCATATCAGAGAGCACACACTTTTTGCTGAAAGGTCAGTAGCCTATCTAGCCTGCCAGAGGTTTGAGAGGAAGACTGTGGCACCTGAGTTGAAGCCCATCAAAGTTGTTTCACCATGGCACATGATCGGTATGCTTCCCAATTCAAATGTTGCCCTGATAAGTAGATTTGCAATGGCTGCTTTATCTGACCACAGCAGAATTCAATATTATAAATGTACATGTCACAGTTGTCATATGGAGGAGACCAGCATGGTAAGCATACATACTTCTTTAATGAAATAACAAACACTGAACAAAACTAACCAACCGTGATGCTAATATGGCTAGTGCAGACAGGCAACTAAACATAGAATAAGAACCCACAAACTACACAAGGAATATGGCTACCTAAATATGGTCCCCAATCAGAGACAACAATAAATAGCTGCCTCTGATTGAGAACCAATCCAGGCAACCATAGACATATAAACCCCTAGACATACAAAAACCCATAGACATAAAAAAAACCCTAGACAATACAAAAACTAAACAAACCACCCTCCTCACACCCTGACCTAAGCAAAATAAAGAAAACAAAGATAACTAAGGTCAGGGCGTGACAATACAGTTGAAGTCTGAAGTTTATATACACCTTAGCCAAATACATTTAAACTCAGTTTTTCACAATTCCTGACATTTAATGAGAGAGAAAAATCCCCGTCTTAGGTCATTTAGGATCACCACTTTATTTTAAGAATGTGAAATGTCAGAATAACAGTAGAGAGAATTATTTATTTCAGCTTTTATTTCTTTCATCACATTCCCAGTGGGTCAGCGGTTTACACTCAATTAGTATTTGGTAACATTGCCTTTAAAATTGTTTACTTTGGGTCAAATGTTTCAGGAAACCTTCCACAAGCTTCCCACAATAAGTTGGGAGAATTGTGGCCCATTCCTCCTGATAGAGCTGGTGTAACTGAGTCAAGTTTATAGTCCTCCTTGCTCGCACATGCTTTTTCAGTTCTGCCAACAAATTGTCTGTAGGATTGAGGTCAGGGCTTTGTGATGGCCACTCCAATACCTTGACTTTGTTGTCCTTAAGCCATTTCGACACAACTTTGGAAGTATGCTTGGGGTCATTGTCCATTTGGAAGACCCATTTGCGACCAAGCTTTAACTTCCTGACTGATGTCTTGAGATGTTGCTTCAATACATTCACATAATTTTCCTACCTCATGATGTCATCTATTTTGTGAAGAGCACCAGTCCCTCCTTCGGCAAAGCAGCCCCATAACATGATGCTGCCACCCCCGAGCTTCACGGTTGGGATGGTGTTCTTCGGCTTGCAAGCCTCCCCCTTTTTCCTCCAAACATAATGATGGTTATTATGGCCAAACAGTTCTATTTTTGTTTCATCAGACCAGAGGGAATTTCTCCAGAAAGTACAATCTTTGTCCCCATGTGCAGTTGCAAACCGTAGGCTGGCTTTTTAATGGCAGTTTTAGAGCAATGGCTTCTTCCTTGCTGAGTGGCCTTTCAGGTTATGTTGATAAAGGACTTGTTTTACTGTGGATATAGATACTTTTGTACCTGTTTCCTTCAGCATCTTCACAATGTCCTTTGCTGTTGTTCTGGGATTGATTTGCACTTTTCGCACCAAAGTACGTTCATCTCTAGGAGACAGAACGCGTCTCCTTCCTGAGCGGTGTGACGGCTGCGTGGTCCCATGGTGTTTATACTTGCATACTATCGTTTGCACAGATGAACATAGTACCTTCAGGTGTTTAGAAATTGCTTCCAAGGATGAACCAGACTTGTGGAGGTCTACACATTTTTTCCTGAGGTCTTGGCTGATTTCTTTTGATTTTCCCATGATGTCAGGCAAAGAAGCACTGAATTTGAAAGTAGGCCTTGAAATGCATCCACAGGTCCAGCTCCAATTGACTCAAATTATGTCAATTAGTGTCACGGGGTTCTTCAGTCGAAGGAGAGGCGTACCAATACGCAGCGTGGTTGAAGTTCATGGTTTTTTAATTAGAAAACTGAACATGAACACAACCAAAACAACAACATGAAAACCCGAAAACAGTCCCATGTGGCACAAACACTAACACAGGAAACAATCACCCACGAAACCCAACACCAAACAGGCTACCTAAATATGGTTCCCAATCAGAGACAATGACTAACACCTGCCTCTGATTGAGAACCATATCAGGCCAAACACAGAAACAGACAAACTAGACAAACAACATAGAATGCCCACTCAGATCACACCCTGACCAAACAAAACATAGAAACATACAAAGCAAACTATGGTCAGGGTGTGACAATTAGCCTATCAGAAGCTTTTAAAGCCATGACATCATTTTCTGGAATTTTACAAGCTGTTTCATGGCACAGTCATCTTAGTGTATGTAAACTTCTGACCTACTGGAATTGTGATACAGTGAATTATAAGTGAAATAATCTGTCTGTAAACAATTGTTGGAAAAATTACTTGTGTCATGCACAAAGTAGATGTCCTAACCGATTTTCCAAAACTATAGTTTGTTAACAAGAAATTTGTGGAGTGATTGAAAAACGAGTTTTAATGAATCCAACCTAAATGTATGTAAACTTCCGACTTCAACTGTATGTTTCAACACCCATGTGAAGACCACCTCTAGTGAGAGCCCGGTTTTGCTGACTGAGTTCACCTTGACCACGCAGTCAGACAGGGAAAGGACTTTGTACCTGGCCTCTCAGTTACTCCTGGACCTGCTGTCTTCAGGCAGGGTCAAATCAAATCAAATTTATTTAAATAGCCCTTTGTACATCAGCTGATATCTCAAAGTGCTGTACAGAAATCCAGCCTAAAACCCCAAACAGCAAGCAATGCAGGTGGCTAGGAAAAACTCCCCAGAAAGGCCAAAACCTAGGAAGAAACCTAGAGAGGAACCAGGCTATGAGGGGTGGCCAGTCCTCTTCTGGCTGTGCCGGGTGGAGATTATAACAGAACATGGCCAAGATGTTCAAATGTTCATAAATGACCAGCATGGTCAAATAATAATAATCACAGTAGTTGTCGAGGGTGCAGCAGGTCAGGAGTAAATGTCAGTTGGCTATTCATAGCCGATCATTAAGAGTATCTCTACCACTCCTGCTGTTTCTAGACAGTTGAAAACAGCAGGTCTGGGACAGGTAGCACGTCCAGTGAAGAGGTCAGGGTTCCATAGCCGCAGGCAGAACAATTGAAACTGGAGCAGCAGCACGGCCAGGTGGACTGGGGACAGCAAGGAGTCATCATGCCAGGTAGTCCTGAGGCATGGTCCTAGGGCTCAGGTCCTCCGAGAGAGAGAAAGAAAGAGAGAAAGAGAGAATTAGAGAGAGCATACTTAAATTCACACAGGACACTGTATAAGACAGAAGTACTCCAGATATACTTAAATTCACACAGGACACTGTATAAGACAGAAGTACTCCAGATATAACAAACTGACCCTAGCCCCCCAAACTACTGCAGCCTAAATACTGGAGGATGAGACAGGAGGGGTCAGGAGACAATGTGGCCCCATCATATGATACCCCCGGACAAGACCAAACAGGAAGGATATAACCCCACCCACTTTGCCAAAGCACAGCCCACACCACTAGAAGGATATCTTCAACCACCAATTTACCATCCTGAGACAAGGCCCACAAAGATCTCCGCCACGGCACAACCCAAGGGGGGGGCGCCAACCCAGACAGGAATATCACATCAGTGACTCAACCCACTCAAGTGACGCACCCCTCCTAGGGATGGCATGAAAGAGACTCAGCCCCTGTAATAGGGTTAGAGGCAGAGAATCCCAGTGGAAAGAGACAGCAAGGGCGGTTCGTTGCTCCAGAGCCTTTCCTGTTACCTTCACACTCCTGGGCCAGACTACACTCAATCATATGACCCACTGAAGAGATGAGTCTTCAGTAAAGACTTAAAGGTTGAGACCGAGTCTGCGTCTCTCACATGGGTAGGCAGACCATTCCATAAAAATTGAGCTCTATAGGAGAAAGCCCTGTCTCCAGCTGTAGGCTTAGAAATTCTAGGGACAATTAGGGGGCCTGCGTCTTGTGACAGTAGCGTACGTGTAGGTATGTACGGCAGGACCAAAACAGAGAGATAGGTAGGAGCAAGCCCATGTAATGCTTTGTAGGTTAGCAGTAAAACCTTGAAATCAGCCCTTGCCTTAACAGGAAGCCAGTGTAGGGAGGCTAGCACTGGAGTAATATGATCACATTTTTTGGTTCTAGTCAGGATTCTAGCAGAAGTCTAACCTAGAAGTAACAAAAGCATGGATACATTTTTCTGCATCATTTTTGGACAGAAAGTTTCTGATTTTTGCAATGTTACGTAGGTGGAAAAAAGCTGTCCTTGAAACAAGAAAGATCAGAGGCCGAGGTCCTTCACAGTTTTATTTGAGACGACTGTACAACCATCAAGATCTCTTTGTTTCTTGGGACCTAGAACAAGCATCTCTGTTTTGTCCGAGTCAAAAAGTAGAACGTTTGCAGCCATCAACTTCCTTATGTCTGAAACACAGGCTTCTAGCGAGGGCAATTTTGGGGCTTCAACATGTTTCATTGAAATGTACAGCTGTGTGTCATCCGTATAGCAGTGAAAGTTAACATTATGTTTTCGAATGACATCCGTAAGAGGTAAAATATATAGTGAAAACAATAGTGGTCCTAAAACGGAACCTTGAGGAACACCGAAATTTACAGTTGATTTGTCAGAGGACAAACCATTCACAGAGACAAACTGATATCTTTCCGACAGATAAGATCTAAACCAGGCCAGAACTTGTCCGTGTAGACCAATTTGGGTTTCCAATCTCTCCAAAAGAATGTGGTGATTGATGGTATCAAAAGCAGCTAAGGGCTAGGAGCACGAGGACAGATGCAGAGCCTCGGTCTGATGCCATTAAAAGGTAATTTACCACCTTCACAAGTGCAGTCTCAGTGCTATGATGGGGTCTAAAACCAGACTGAAGTATTGCGTATACATTGTTTGTCTTCAGGAAGGCAGTGAGTTGCTACGCAACAGCTTTTTCTAAATATTTTGAGAGGAATGGAAGATGCGATATAGGCCGATGGTTTTTTATATTTTCTGTGTCAAGGTTTGGCTTTTTCAAGAGAGGCTTTATTACTGCCACTTTTAGTGAGTGTGGTACACATCCGGTGGATAGAGAGACGTTTATTTTGTTCAACATAGGAGGGCCAAGCACAGGAAGCAGCTCTTTCAGTAGTTTAGTTGGAATAGGGTCCAGTATGCAGCTTGAACATTTAGAGGCCATGATTATTTTCATCATTGTGTCAAGAGATATAGTACTAAAACACTTGAGTGTCTCTCTTGATCCTATGTCCTGGCAGAGTTGTGCAGACTCAGGACAACTGAGCTTTGAAGGAATATGCAGATTTAAAGAGGAGTCCGTAATTTGCTTTCTAATAATCATGATTTTATTCCTCAAAGAAGTTCATGAATTTATTACTGCTGAAGTGAAAGCCATCCTCACTTGGGGAATGCTGCTTTTTAGTTAGCTTTGCGACAGTATCAAAAATAAATGTTGGATTGTTCTTATTTTCCTCAATTAAGTTGGAAAAATAGGATGATACGGTACGGTACTGTCTTTCCAAGCTTCTCGGAAGACTTCCAGTTTGGTGTGGCGCCATTTCCGTTCCAATTTTCTGGAAGCTTGCTTCAGAGCTCGGGTATTTTCTGTATACCAGGGAGCTAGTTCCTTATGATAAATGTTTTTTGTTTTTAGGGGTGCAACTGCATCTAGGGTATTGCACAATGTTAAATTGAGTTCCTCAGTTAGGTGGTTAACTAATTTTTGTCTTCTGACATCTTTGGGTAGGCAGAGGGAGTCTGGAAGGGCATCGAGGAATCTTTGTGTCTGTGAATTTATAGCACGACTTTTGATGCTCCTTGGTTGGGGTCTGAGCAGATTATTTGTTGCAATTGCAAACGTAATAAAATGGTGGTCCGATAGTCCAGGATTATGAGGAAAAACATTAAGATCCACAACATTTATTCCATGGGACAAAACTAGGTCCAGAGTATGACTGTGCTGGTGAGTAGGTCCAGAGACATGTTGGACAAAACCTACTGAGTCGATGATGGCTCCGAAAGCCTTTTGGAGTGGGTCTGTGGACTTTCCCACGTGAATATTAAAGTCACCAAAAATTTGAATATTATCTGCTATGAATACAAGGTCCGATAGGAATTCAGGGAACTCAATGAGGAACGCTACCCAGGAAGCCTGTAAGCAGTAGCAATAAAAAGTGATTGAGTAGGCTGCATAGATTTCATGACTAGAAGCTCAAAAGACGAAAACATAATTTTTTTTGTAAATTGAATTTTGCTATCATAAATGTTAGCAACACCTCCGCCTTTGCGGGATTGTTAAGGACATTTTTATCTATAATGACTAATTATGTATACATTTCAATCAGGGTGTACTAATCAGAATACAATTATGGTACTGTATATGTATGAATTTTCTTATCTGATCCCAGTACTGAAGTGAATGTGGTCAAGAGTTTAGTAACAATGACGGTCTGTTCCTTAGTTCATTCATTTGTACAATCTCCAGATGGCAGGGACGGACTATCTCCAGACTGTCTAGAATGCTGATTTACACTGACTGACCTTGGCTTCAGGCGAGGAGGGAAGGCTCGATAACTATAGGGCCTCTCTACTAGTGTCATGAAGAGATAGAACATTTAGAAAACGCTTACGTCATTTTCAGTTTATAACCTGTGGAAAAATGTGTATGTAACCAGTACTCTCTTGAATTAAACGCTGTTACCTGACTTTTAAGACCGGGGCTCTGTCCATTCTTATAAAATATTAGGGTCTTACAAACCCTTCGAATGCATTGACAGAGTATTTAATTCTGATTGGGAAATAATACAGAGGAATTTAGAATTCCTTCAACAGGGATGCACGGGGGATATGGTCACTAGTGTAACCAGGAGGTGAGGCCTAATTTAACACAGTAAATTCATCAGGTTTAAGCTATGTTTCAGTCAGGCCAATCACATCAAGATTATGATCAGTGATTAGTTAATTCACTATAACTGCCTTTGAAGTAAGGGATCTAACATTAAGTAGCCCTATTTTCAGATGTGAGGTATCACAATCTCTTTCAATAATGGCAGGAATGGAGGAGGTCTTTATCCTAGTGAGATTGCTTAGGCGAACATCGCCATGTTTAGTTTTGCCCAATCTAGGTCGAGGCACAGACACGGTCTCAATGGGGATAGCTGAGCTGACTACACTGACTGTGCTAGTGGCAGACTCCACTAAGCTGACAGGCTGGCTAACAGCCTGCTGCCTGGCCTGCACCCTATTTAATTGTGGAGCTAGAGGAGTTAGAGCCCTGTCTATGTTGGTAGATAAGATGAGAGCACCCCTCCAGCTAGGATGGAGTCCGTCACTCCTCAGCAGGCCAGGCTTGGTTCTGTTTGTGGGTGAGTCCCAGAAAGAGGGCCATTTATCTACAAATTCTATCTTTTGGGAGGGGCAGAAAACAGTTTTCAACCAGCGATTGAGTTGTGAGACTCTGCTGTAGAGCTCATCACTCCCCCTGACTGGGAGGGGGCCAGAGACAAGGGTGACCGGTTACGTGGTGGACTGTGGCTACGACGTCAACCACGCTGTCCCAGTGTTTCGAGGGCCTACCCCACGCTGTGCACCAGCTGGGCCAGGGAGGGTAGGATGTCACGGCCCTCCTGACTCTGCTGCTGAAGGTGTCTGGAGCTCAGTTCTCCAGCGCCACACTTAAACATGACATTGTGACAAACATCAAAGAGCAGATGTGTTACATATCCACTGACCCCTCCTCAGAGACAGCCACAACCATCATCAACAGTGCCGATGCGGACTACCAACTCCCCAACGGACAGATGCTGAGGCTCGGCAGCCAGATCCTCTTCTCTCCTTAGAATTTCCGCATGGTGACCAAAGGCATCCCCAGCCTTCTGGTGAGCTCTACGTTGGAGAACGATGCAGACCTGCGGCAGCTGCTCCTAGACAACGTGGTCCTGACAGGGGGATCCAGCCTCCTTCCCACAGACTGAGGGAGGAGGCCTCACCTCTGGCCCCGCCAGGGGACTTCATGGTGCCAGTCCATGTGATGGATACTGCCTGGCTGTGGGGCTCCCTCATGTCCTCTTTCTCCATCTTTGGAGACATCTGCATCAGTGCCTTGGAGAACCAGGAGATGTGTCCATCACAAGTGCTGGGTGGGTCCATCACAAGAGTGATGCCTGATGCCTTTCCCTGGCCTGCTCACCAGAGACAATTAAGTGACACACTGATTCTGATTAAAGGTATTTTTCCTAAATGTTTTCCAAGGAGAATAAACAGCACAAAATAACTTGGATATAGCATAGGCTGCAAGGGGGCAGACATAGGTTGGAAAGAAAAACTCAAAAAGTAAAAACACATTGGCCTATGGGAATAAGAGCTCATGTTTGGTATTTAAATTAAATGATTTGATTCCATGCTAATAATAATGAGTGGTTTTTGAACATCTCAGTCGCCATGGCATACAAAGCTGTCTGATTCCTTTATGCATGTCTCCAGAAACCGTTATGTCACTGCAACCGGGAAACTGACTACCATCCCACTCCACTGTCTGCTCTTACGGGAAACCACAGATAAATAACGCTGATTGAACGACAGATTGATTACTTGTCAGGTCTCTTAGTTGAAGAGACTTGCGCAATGGAAAAGTCAATCAGAATTGATGAGGGCGGATCTGTAACCTGTCTGTGACCTAATCGAGATGCTGAGCTTGAGGATAAACTACTGCCTGTACACATCCCCGCCACACCATGTCCATAAATAATTATCCAGATTGTCTCAAGAGCGCATCGTAATCCGTCCCCTAGATAGGACTACCGGGAATCACTGTTAAAATGCACTCAAGTATCTGCCTTCCCAAGCTGTCAATAGAGTTGGTTTGCTACTGAAATACTGGCGTTGAATGTATACATTTCCCTCAATGTATTGACAGTGTAATCTACGTATCTATACCTCAGTTGTTGTAGATTATATTATGTTTAGATAGGTACGTAGAAAACAGTTTGCGTTTCATTGCATTATTGTAAACGGTGCCGTTTATTGAGCACTAGATGGCGGTACAGTATTAGACAGAAAAAACTAGAAATATTGAAGTCTAAGAATCTGTCATCAGTGCACACACTTGTTGTTGGTTTGGGTGTAATTTATTATAGCTGGGGTAAACCGTTTTAACAATTTTAACACCTCCAATTCTAAATGATGTGTCAGGATGTACAAATAGTGATATGTATACACTTTCTATAGCAGACTGTCCACCAGTGCAGAAATTGTCCTTGCAAACCTTTGTGTCTTGCCTTTAGTAGGTCTAGGTCTATTCCATTTCCGTATAAACAATTTACCTTGGAGAGAAGTGCAAATTATGTTACAGAAATTGCATGAAATTAATACAATCTCAACAAAAAGACAAATGGTTTGGGGAGAATATTTGGTTGCAGTGCTATAAACTATATGCCAATGTGTAATTGCTCTAATTTGATTAATGTTGATGCAGAGATGCACACATTGACAAACTGTTTTGTTAAAGCACACAACAGTATTTTGATACTGTAGCCTACAGTACTTAGATTATATTTGCTCACATGTTCTCCACAGTGTCATGGGCATTGTTATGATACTCTGTCTTGGTGCATTTTCTTAGGTTTCTCAAGTGTCCTTAATAGTGAAGATATCAACACTATGAAATAACACATATGGAATCATGTAGTAACCAAAAAAGTGTTAAACAAATCAAAATATATTTTAGATTTGAGATTCTTCAAAGTAGCCACCCGTGGCTGTATATTTACCACCACAGATGGATGCTGGCACCAAGACCGCACTCAGTCAGCTGTATAAGGAAATAAGCAAACAGGAAACCACTCACCCAGAGGCGGTGCTCCTAGTGGCTGGAAACTTTAATGCAGGGAAACTTAAATCAGTTCTACCTAATTTCCAAAAACATGTTAAATGTGCAAACAGAGGGGAAAAAATTGTAGATCACATGTACTCCACACACAGAGACGCGGACAAAGCTCTCCCTTGCCCGCCATTTGGTAAATCCGACCACAATTCTATCTTCCTGATTCCTGCTTACAAGCAAAAATTAAAGTAGGAAGCAGCAGTGATCCGGTCTATCAAAAAAAGTGGTCAGATGAAGCAGATGTTAAACTACAGGACTGTTTTGCTATCACAGACTGGAACACGTTCCGCGATTCTTCCGATGGCATTGAGGAGTACACCACATCAGTCAGTGGCTTTAAGGACGTCGTCCCCACAGTGACTGTACGTACATACCACAACCACTAGCCATGGATTACAGACAACATTCGCACTGAGCTAAATGGTAGAGCTGCCGCTTTCACGGTGCGGGACTCTAATCCAGAAGCTTATAAGAAATCCCGCTATGCCCTCGGACGAACCATCAAACAGGCAAAGCGCCAATACAGCGCTAAGATTGAATCGTACTACACCGGCTTGGACACTCGTCTTATGTGGCAGGGCTTGCAAACTATTACAGACTACAAAGGGAAGCACAGCTGCGTGCTGCCCAGTGACACAAGCCTACCAGATGAGCTAAATCACTTCCATGCTCACTTCGAGGCAAGCAACATTGAAACATGCATGAGAGCTTCAACTGTTCCGGACGACTGTGTGATCACGCTCTTCGTAGCCGACTTGAGTAAGACCTTTAAACAGGTCAACATTCACAAGGTTGCGGGGCCAGACGGTTTACCAGGACGTGTGCTCCGTGCATGTGCTGACCAACTGGCAGGTGTCTTCACTGACATTTTCAACCTGTCCCTGATTGAGTCTGTAATACCAACATGTTTCAAGCAGACCACCATAGTCCCTGTGCCCAAGAACACGAAGGCAACCTGCCTAAATGACTACAGACCCGTAGCACTCAAGTCTGTAGCCATGAAGTGCTGTGAAAGGCTGGTAATGTCTCACATCAACACCATCATCCTGGAAACCCTAGACCCACTCCAATTCGCATACCGCCCCAACAGATCCACAGATGATGCAATCTTAATTGCACTCCACACTGCCCTTTCCAACCTGGATAAAAGGAACACCTATGTGAGAATGCTGTTCATTGACTACAGCTCAGCGTTCAACACCATAGTGCCCTCAAAGCTCATCACTAAGCTAAGGATCCTGGGACAAAATATCTCCCTCTGCAACTGGATCATGGACTTCCTGACGGGCCACCCCCAGGTGGTGAAGGTAGGTAGCAACACATCTGCCACGCTGATCCTCAAAACTGGAGCCCCCCAGGGGTGCGTGCTCAGTCCCCTCCTGTACTCCCTGTTCACCCACAACTACATGGCCAGAAACAACTCCAACACCATCAATATTTTGCAGACGACACAACAGTGGTAGGCCTGATCACCGACAACGACGAGACAGCCTATAGGGAGGAGGACAGAGACCTGGCTGGGTGGTGCCAGAATAACAACCTATCCCTCAACGTAACCAAGACTAAGGAGATGATTGTGGACTATAGGAAAAGGAGGACCGAGCACACCCCCATTCTCATTGACAGGGCTGTAGTGAAGCAGGTTGAGAGCTTCAAGTTCCTTTGTGTCCACATAACCAACAAACTAGAATGGTCCAAACATGCCAAGACAGTCATGAAGAGGGCACGACAAAGCCTATTCCCCCTCAGGAAACTAAAAATATTTGGCAAAGGTCCTCAGATCCTCAAAAGGTTCTTCAGCTGCAACATCGAGAGCATCACAGCCTGGTACGGCAATTGCTCAGCCTCCGACCGCAAGGCACTACAGAGGGTAGTGCATACGGACCAGTACATCACTGGGGCTAAGCTGCCTGCCATCCTGGACCTCTACACCAGGCAGTGTCAGAGGAAGGCCCTAAAAATTGTCAAAGACCCCAGCCACCCCAGTCATAGACTGTTCTCTCTACTACCACATGGCAAGCGGTACCGGAGTGCCAAGTCTAGGACAAAAAGGCTTCTCAACAGTTTTTACCCCCAAGCCATAGGACTCCTGAACAGGTAATCAAATGGCTACCCGGACTATTTGCATTGTGTGCCGCCCCACCAACCCCTCTTTTACGCTGCTGCTACTCTCTGTTCATCATATATGCATAGTCACTTTAACCATATCTACATGTACTGTACATACTACCTTAATCAGCCCGACTAACCAGTGGCCATGGTATGTAGCCTCGCTACTGTATACAATGGGGCAAAAAAGTATTTAATCAGCCACCAATTGTGCAAGTTCTCCGACTTAAAAAGATGCCATTAATACAGGTAACGAGTGGAGGACAGAGGAGCCTCTTAAAGAAGAAGTTACAGGTCTGTGAGAGCCAGAAATCTTGCTTGTTTGTAGGTGACCAAATACTTATTTTCCACCATAATTTGCAAATAAATCAATTAAAAATCCTACAATGTGATTTTCTGGATTTTTTCTCTCTCTCATTTTGTCAGTCATAGTTGAAGTGTACCTATGATGAAAATTACAGGCCTCTCTCATCTTTTTAAGTGGGAGAACTTGCACAATTGGTGGCTGACTAAATACTTTTTGCCCCACTCTATAGCCTCGCTACTGTTGTTTTTCACTGTCTTTTTACTGTTGTTTTTATTTCTTTACTTACCTATTGTTCACCGAATACCTTTTTTGCACTGTTGGTTAGAGCCTGTAAGTAAGCTTTTCATTGTAAGGTCTACCTGTTGTATTCGGCGCAAGTGACAAAAAACTCTGATTTGATTTGATTTACTTTGCACACTCTTGGCCTTATCTCAACCAGCTTCATGAGGTAGTCACCTGGAATGCATTTCAATTAACAGGTGTGCCTTGTTAGAAGTTAATTGGTGGAATGTCTTTCCTTCTTAATGCATTTGAGCGATTCAGTTGTGTTGTGACAAGGTAGGAGTGGTATACAGAAGATATACAGAAGACCCTATTTGGACCATATTTGGTAAAAGACGAAGTCCATATTATGGCAAGAACAGCTCACATAAGCAAAGAGAAATGACAATCCATCATTACTTTAAGACATGAAGGTCAATCAATACAGAAAATGTCAAGAACTTTGAAAGTTTCTTCACGCGCAGTCGCAAAAGCCATCAAGTGCTATGATGAAACTGGCTCTCATGAGGACCGCCACAGGAAAGGAAGGCCCAGAGTTACCTCTGCTGCAAAGGATAAGTTCATTAGAGTTAACTGCACATCACAACATGCACTTAAAATTAACTTTTACAATTAACAGTGTTGTGCGATTTGGAAAGCCATAGTCAGCCAATAAATAATATAACAATACTCGTAGGAAAGGTTTTCAACTTTAGCTCACAATCTGTGGATACTATATGATTAGAAATGTACAAAAATTATGTAAAACTTCACAGCACGATGGAAAAATATATGGCACATGTGTAACGGATGTGAAACGGCTAGCTAGTTAGCGGTGGTGCGTGCTAAATAGCATCTCAATCGGTGACGTCACTTGCTCTGAGACCTTGAAGTAGTGGTTCCCCTTGCTCTGCACGAGCTGTGGCTTTTGTGGAGCGATGGGTAAGGATGCTTCGTGGGTGACTGTTGTTGATGTGTGCAGAGGGTCCCTGGTTCGCGCCCGAGTATGGGCGAGGGGATGGTCTAGATTTATACTGTTACACATGGAAACCAAACGAGGGTGGTTATGATGATAGGTGGGATGGACTGAAAGTGGCTGAGGGTTGAGATGAAAGAGTTTATGTATTATTATTATGTGACTGCTTTATATAAAAGTACCATCTATGTAAAATGTGTATACAAAATGTATGCAAAATGTGTATACAAAATGTGTGTGCAAAATGTGCATGTAAAATGTATGTATATGTAGCAAAAAATCTGTAAAAAAAACTAAAAGTTGTTTGTCCTCTGAAGAGGGGACATATTATTATTTTTTTTACTGCACCTCAGATTGCAGACCAAATAAATGCTTCACAGAGTTCATGTAACAGTCAAATCTCAATATCAACTGTTCAGAGGAGACTGCGTGAATCAGGCCTTCATGGTCGAGTTGTACTGTAAAATTAAGCATAATGTGTAATTATGGCTCTAGTTTGCAGGAATGGCTGTTTCAGTTATTTGAAAAACGCAAAATTCTCAAATGTATGAATGGGAGCACAGCCCCCCCTCCCGGTCCACCCCCCAGGCATCCTCACATATTCTGTGCCCGCTAAATTTTTCAGGTGCATTATGGCCCTGTTCATCAGCAAACGCTGGAAATATGAGCACCTCAATATCTAAGTAGCCACTTAACAGTGTAGCCTAATATTAATTTTGATCGAAAAGTAGAAGGGTATAGTGGATGCTTTTCAATGGAGTGGAAATCCAGGAGCGAACAGTTCCAGATTATTTACGTGTATCTCTACTCGAACGGAAAAGTCAGGCAGAAAGTTGGAGTTCCCCGTGGTGCTTTGGCCAAGCTTGCGGATGTAGATTGTGTTGAATGTGTGTTGATACTAGAGCTCACTGGTCGATATAGGTTAAAAAATACTCTCACTTCCCTCCACGGAGGGGCAGTGCTCACCCGGGCACAAGCGTGCACCACTCCTGGCCTTTTCGCGGGCTCAGACTCCTTACAAAGTTGTTTCCCACCAGGCATTATATGAATGATTACAATTAAATAATAGCAGGAAATGATGGAAATGTGATTATACTCACGAAGTTATAGGTAAATGTTTTAGGTGTAAAAACACAGGCAGTAAGGCATGATTATTCTAACACCCAGCACACGTTTTGGTTAAAAGCATAACATTTTGGTCAAAAGGCACAAGAACCAGATTCAAAAGCAGTTGCACATATAAGAGTTAAAAAACAAGTTATAATAATAACTATTATTATTAGGCTATTATTATTATTAAAAGTATTATTGTCATTATATTATATATATAATTATCGGCCTATTTGAAATGAATTTGTAATTAGTGTTATTATAATAAAAAAGTATACGTTTAATAAATCAAAAGACTGCGCAGGCATAAGTTTTAGGCGCATACAATTGACTTGACAAATTATTATTTACATTTTTTGTGATGGGAGCATTTATACCGTATTATTATTTGTATATAATAGTATAGTCTCCACGCTTTATCCTCGTGGTCCATCTCCTTATTTCATTTCAGAAACGTTTTGCCTGGGCATAGCATTGATAAAATATCGCTGTTGATCACTTGATTGATTACCTTGCTCAAAGGTCACGCGGGTGCGCGGTAATTTCCTTGTGCCCGAGGCTCCCTTCTCACTTTTTAGTCTAGCTTCGACAGCTCCTATTAAAAATATGTATTTATTTGAACACCTAAACAACCCCACAAACATAACTAAATGCATTGAAATAAACAATCAATTACCCGATAATAACGTGCGTTCCTATTTTCTGCAGAAATTACGCAAGGAAACGCACTTAATTAGGTTAAAATAGGACCCAAACATTGTGGACTGCCCTTTTTCGATTGGAATTAAATTCGAACAATGGGACAAGCAAGCTAATAATTTAGCTATACTTGCAAAGGTTCTTGAACCCAATGAATGTCTAATAATTACAACCCACTGGGCTGCACATATCTCTCCAGCGTTCCCTGGTCCTGCCATTCCGCGCCTCCGGGTCAGCGTGTCATAATAAAGTATGTATTCTGAAAGTGGTCTCGAGAACAGTGAGTTATTGCAATGAATGAAAACTGTTTCCATTTAGGCTAATTGAGGGCGCTGCCTAGAGCTGTAGCTGTGGGTCTGAAAGGCTGCATGCCTGCCTGCGTCTCAAGCCACACTCTCCAGCACACGGTGTACTTAATAGCTCAATTTATGTCATTACTTTGGGGCTAGGCTGAGGTATAACCACAATAAAGTACCTATATAAACCCTTCTTGACTTGGTGACTTAAATTACTTGGGGATTTCTCTAAACTGTAAGTATGTTGGATGAATAACTTGAGACAGTATTTCCTTAATGACACCTTTATGAACATTTAACATGTAGTTTGACTGCAAATGTATTTGACTTAATTGGATAACACACACACACACAAACACACACACACACACACACGTTTTCTATTGATACTGTGGTAATGACTCAAAAGCCCACAGTTATCAAGGACAGTTATCTGCCTTTACACTTGAATTCAGATTTCAGAGAGGTATATTAGCATAAACGGGGTCCTACCTATAGGCGTATACTTGATTTGACTAATTTGCCATATTGAAAGGTATATTGAACATCGGCCAAAATGATATCTTATTTTTGTCGTTTACAATGTAAATGATGTCATTACTTAAATCAATTTCAACATACTTTGGAATCAATAAATCGAGTTCAGAAGCCACTAAAGTGTTCACGTGCAAGATCAACATGACCTCATGAGGATCTAATTAATGAGCAATTACCTTAATTATACTCCGTTTTAATTAATAGACAAATACACCTTGCAGTTAATATCTCTCCACTACCACTACACTGCAATAGCCCAATAAGATTGTTGGGGTTTTCATTGTTAGGTTCATTGAATGAGTCTTATGTTGATACGGTTGTGCCCAAATCCGATGCGAGTGAAGCAAAATAAACCATTTCAATTGTGCAGCAGCCTTACCCAAAAGTTATAGACTATTGATTCAACATTGATTTTGGTTATCAATTTGCATGCAAGCGATGGAATTTACGCATGCACGCCAGCAGAAAGAGGTATTCGTTCAAAGTATTTAAAATATTAAGAATTGTCACAACTTCACAAAAAAAAGCCTCGGGCAGCCTCATATTAGAGCTGTCAGTTCAACTGCCCACATACCAGGGGAGGGGAGGAGGGGTTCATTCATTTCATAGTGGTCGCTGTGATGGTCAAAACACAATTAAAACATATAAAACATTTGATGAAAACGTTTCACATTAGTAATTTAGCCGAGCATTCATGAATGTGATTTCATTTAAGCACAATAGGTAGGCATGCATGTTGAAAGTTGAGAATAATAGTTCATTATAATAAATGTGTCTGGCTCTCCGTAGATCCGGGGTCGTGGCGTCTCCATTTCTGACTCAGTGATCTTTAAAGATCTGACACGAAGGGATCTCTCTCCGATTGCCATCTAACTAGATCAGTCATATCAAGAGATAAATCGTTCGAAACTTTTTTGGCGGTGCTGGTAGTTTTGTTATGCGCATGTGCGAAGGTGTCCAAACTGACAATGCTGGAGAGATAGCGAGTCTGGATTGAGAAACACAGAGAAAAGGACAGAGAAAAAAGAAAAAGGAGGAAAAGATCCAAGAAAAAATCTAACAAACCCACGCCGAAAGACTGGCATCATGAGGTCCAAAGGCAGGGCACGGAAACTGGCCACAAGTAGGTGCAATATCCCTTTCTTTGCCTTTTGAAACTGCCATCTTGTAAATGTGTAAATATCTCAGTTATCAATGCTGTTTCGCATCGACAAATGAAGTACAATATATTGTATCGTGTTACATGAGTGTCAGTAGAAAATATCTCCCACTCACGACTGAGCAGCGGTACAGTTTGGAGAAGTTGGTTCAGCGATTTCGAGTTGATGCTGTCAGTGCCAGTTAGTTTCGCGAATTCTGAAAAATTAAATTGGCGTTATAAGTAACACAAAGTTGTGCAAACGGTAGAGGCACTTCCCAGGGAACGAACTACAATCGTTATTGCGTTGTGCTTTGTATAGTGGGCGCTACAGCGTTGGCCAATTCTCGTCCCGTCCTGCGACGCTGTTGTTGCACGCGCTTGGTTTCTGGCCACTTCAATTTGCAGGAGCGACTTTGAAAAGGCAGGTTGGCTCATTCAGATTTAGGAAACGAAAGATCCAGAATGAAATACTTATGCATTTAAATATAATCAGGTACCATTGCTGGTGCAACGACAAATGCCAAAAACATATATTTTTGTCCTGTCTGATGTATCATAGAATAAATGCTTATGGGGTGTTCGCTCTAACTATCATTACGTTATAGCCTTGGGTTATTGCACTGTATTGTATCTTTATTATGGTGCATTTAGTTTGAGCAACAAGTAAATCGTCTTTGTTATAGAATTAATGTTACGGTTTGGGTACAAAACGTGTTTACGTCTTTATGTTATGTAGAAATGTAATGCCAGTTCTTGATCGACTATTGCCTCCCGCACCTTAATAAGTTGAAGTTATTTGTATTTTACCACTGCACATTGAGGGGCACGGAGGTTTTGAACACCAATATTGAGTAGCCTAATAAACCATTTTTGTAATTGTGAATTGGTTAAATTATTAGTCTGAGTTCTGGAAGCAATTCAACCCCCTGGGAGCAACACACTGATTTGGGTAAAAAGTGTTTACTCCAATAAACTGTTATTGTGGTCTACAGCAATCTACCAAAATGCACAACAATGTTTATATAAGATGTAGGCCTATCAGCAAAATGGCAAGCGGATGCAGTAGCTATAATAATTATTTACATTCCTTCAGGTAGTTTAGGCTACACAAGTATAAACGTTTTTGATAATTATTTCAAATTGTGTATAGGCAATTTAATTGCATTTTCTGAGTCACTAACATCTCCAATTGTGTTTAACCTTTATGAATGTGTATAGCCTGTTGTCTACGTTTTTACAGTATTTTCCAGAGAGAAAAAAACTTTCTAATTTTAAGTATATAATTTGAATGTTTTTAATTATAGTTTCCTCATGTCTGGACAACAGTGTAGCCATAGGTCAACATCGGTAGGTCGCAGTCCTGGAGCCAGGAATCGCAGGTGTTATTCTTTCAATAAACGTCCGCGAGACCTGACAGTCATCTTATTGTGTGTGTTTGTGTGTGTGTGCGTCACTTTCTGTCTATATATTTCTGCTACACATGGATAATTTCTCTGGACCTTTCTGGAGCTCAGACAAGGGAGAAAGGACCTTAAAACCCTTTCCTCTTTAGGATGTTAGCCTACTTGATTTAGGCCTACACACTACACTCAGTGGATGACACTCGTCCAACCAGCAGTTTTATTTAGAAAATTGATTTGTGAGTGTTTTGTTAGTTCAAACAATTCTGGGCATCGTTTCCCAGTTGCGATGTAACTTAACGATAATCGTACCAGATGCATCGTTATTTACGAGCCAACTTTTTAAGTGTTTCCCAAACAAGCACGTAGAGAGAACGTTCGCTAAGTGCATGGTTAGACCATGTGTCGATGCTGATAGGATTGGAAGAAAAGCAGAGCTGCTCTCGGATCAGCTTTCTTTATTCAAATCAACATCAACATTATTATTATTCCATAATACTGACGATGGATCAGCTTCTAATCTAGAGAGATGTTACCACCTATGGCTACAAATAGGCTATTGAAGCGGCTCATTATGCGTACCCAATAATAATGCTCTAAATCACAGATTGGGCACATCATTGCCCACATGTTGTCACACATTAAATACATTTAGGCAAAAATTACAGACAGTAGCCTTGTCGCAAAATATAACTAAAATATAACAAATATATTGTACATATGGCCTATATAGATAGGCATGTAGCCTATGTATCTTTTAATGCAGTTATCTCTGTTCTCATTTGAAGCATCAACTTCATTCTGAAGTTATCTGCAATCACCAGGTCCGGCCCAAGCCTTTTGGGGGCCCTGTGCGAAATGTTGTTGCAATTTCCTGCAATTCTACACATTTTGCCATGGGGTGCAGAGAAAATGTTGCCGTTTTAAAGTAACTTTGCTGCAATTCTACACATTTTGCCATTGGGCAGAGAGAAGATTTTACAGTTAAAATAAATAAATAAATATACAAATAATAATGCAATTCTAGAAATGTTGCCATTGTGAGGATAGAAAAATTTGCAGTTTTACAGCTATTTTCCTACACATTTTGTAAAACTTAATAGGGGCCCCCTGGAGGTCAGGGCCCCTGGCCAAGTGCCCTTCATGCCCGGTCCATAATTCGACCATGATTACTACAAGTTTAGATAGCTGGCTAGACTAATTTACCAATCTAAAAATGGTTAACTGACATGGGCTAATTGAGTGACTGTCAGTGACTGACATAACAAGAGAAGTACTTCTGATGGACATCCAAATAAATTCACCTTGTGTATTCTACTATTCTAACTCTCAATAGTAAGTTGATACCGCAACTGAGTTCCCTCAAAAATAATATATATCGAATATACAGTACCAGTCAAAAGTTTGGACACACCTACTCATTCAAGGGTTTTTCTCTATTTTTACTATTTTCTACATTGTAGAATAGTAGTGAAGACATCAAAACTATGAAATAACACATATGGAATCATAGTAACCAAAAGAGTGTTAAACAAATCAACATATATGTTAGATTTTAGATTCTTCAAAGTAGCCACCCTTTGCCTTGATGACAGCTTTGCGCATTTTTGGCATTCTCTCAACCAGCTTCACCTGGAATGCTTTTCCAACAGTCTTGAAGGAGTTCCCACATATGCCGAGCACTTGTTGGCTGCTTTTCCTTGGACTCTGCGGTGCAACTCATACCAAACCATCTCAACTGGGTTGAGGTCAGGTGATTGTGGAGGCGAGGTCATCTGATACAGCACTCCATCACTCTCCTTCTTGGTCACATAGCTCTTTCACATCCTGGAGGTGTGTTTTGGGTCATTGTCCTGATGAAAAACAAATGATAGTCCCACTAAGCGCAAACCAGATGGGATGGCGTATTGCTGCAGAATGCTGTGGTAGCCATGCTGGTTCAGTGTGCCTTGAATTCTAAACAAATCACATACAGTGTCACCAGCAAAGCACCTCTACACCATCACACCTCCTCCTCCATGCTTCACGGTGGGAGCCACGCATGCGGAGATCACCTACTCTGCATCTCAGAAAGACACGACGGTTGGAACCAAAAATACAAATTTGGACTCATCAGACCAAAGGACATATTTCCATTGCTCGTGTGTCTTGGCCCAAGCAAGTCTCTTCTTCTTATTGGTGTCCTTTAGTAATGGTTTCTTTGCATTAATTCGACCATTAAGATCTGATTCACATAGTCTCCTCTGAACAGTTGATGTTGAGAGGTGTCTGTTACTTGAACTCTGTGAAGCATTTATTTAGGCTGCAATCTGAGGTGCAGTTAACTCTAATGAACGTATCCTCTGCAGCAGAGGTAACTCTGGGTCTTCCTTTCCTGTGGCGATCTTCATGAGAGCCAGTTTCATCATAGCACTTGATGGGTTTTGCGACTGCACTTGAAGAAACTTCCAAAGTTCTTGAAATTTTCCACATTGACTGAACTCCATCATGGCTGTTCTTGTCATAATATGGACTTGGTATTTTACCAAATAGGGTTATCTTCTGTATACCACCCCTACCATGTCACAACACAACTGATTGGCTCAAAGGCATTAAGAAGGAAAGAAATTCCACAAATGAACTTTTAACAAGGCACACCTGTTAATTGAAATGCATTCCAGGTAACTACCTCATGAAGCTGGTTGAGATAAGTCCAAGAGTGTGCAAAGCTGCCATCAAGGCAAAGGGTGGCTACTTTGAAGAATCTCAAATAGAAAATATATTTTAACACTTTTTTGGTTACTACTTGATTCCATATGTGTTTTTTCATAATGTTGATGTCTTCACTATTATTCTACAATGTAAAAAATAATGAAAATAAAGAAAAACACTTGAATGAGTAGGTGTGTCCAAACTTTTGACTGGTACTGTATATCTTTTATAATGTTTTGGTCTGGTGCCCTCTATCATCGGGCCCTAAGCGACTGCTTATGTATGACTAGAGTCGACCCTGGCAGTCACAGTCAGACAGATAGCCTAAACATCTTTATTCTATGTTTAGCGGCGATCTCATGTGAGTAAAGTGAAGCAGAAGGGCAAAAAAAAATCTAATATTGCTCTTTGGCTGCTCTACGAGGGGTCTGGATCACTCATAGATGTGCAAAGGTATTGTAAGAGCCACGTTACTTACGAATGCTCTGTGTAACACCTCGACTTTTAAAGATACATTGTAAGACGGTTCTAACGATGATCTTAACGCTACGAAGGCTCTGGGAAAGGAGGCACAGACTCAAAGATAAAGTTGTTATTCATGTAGAAATAAATCCAGTTTTTCATGTTGTGTGCTGCCTTTTTGTATTAGAGTACCCCCCCAGGGATCTTGCGAGTATTTGTGGATTTTGTTCAGTGCAAGATACTAAATAAATGAGAAACATTTTTCACATCCGTTTTATCATTTTTGGTTGGAAATTATATTGTCAGTGTGTTTCAAAATGCTCACCAAAATAATATTCAGAAGGGAAATTATTGGACAATTAGATTTGACGTTCAAAATACACTTAAATGAGTCACATTGATTTGACAACAGCAATGCGAGTCGAAGGGCTTTATAACCATAGGCCTACTTTTAATATGAAAAGTTTGTCAGGAAGAACTTTAAGAGCTACAGTATACAGACAGGGACACTCATTTTTTTATTTCCTGTGCTTCATGGATTTGTCTCGTGAACTTCGGTGTCATTGCGGTGCGTTGGGCCTTTGGCACCGATGACCGGTCAAGACGGTAAGAAATAAATCCAGCAGACAGTCCGCTCTCATCAGGATCTCTTACAGACTGTTGTTTATGGCAACATGGCCCAGTATTGGCATATTTACAGAATATGCTTGAAAAGCAAACGATATGCATATTTTTCTGGGATCACTGACCAGGCAAAGGGCACGCACGCACACACGCACGCACACATCAACAATGGTTTTGTAGTGCATTTAGTACTGGTGTTGGCGCCTGCTGCAATCGGCCTAAATATTAACAGTCCTTTGAAGGAATGCGCCAGGCTACAGCACCAGCCGGTCCGCAGTTCCAGGCATAGTTCTGAATCATTTCTTACAATCTGAGAATAGGGGGGATAATTTGAGCGATATTTAAATATGATTATTTACTCAAGATGTAAGAGGAGGATTTCTAGGCTACCTATTAAGTCAGAGGTAGAGAATGTGAACGTTCTAATAGCTCGTTCTGGCCTGTAGCCAGCTCTGCACAATGTCAACAGTGAATATTTAAATTCCCAGACTCCCCATAAGAGGTCTGCGGGTAAATGTGTTCAGTGTGCGGCCTGTCCGGATAAGTTCTGTTCAGAGACATGTAGGTCTCGTCGCTCAACAGGGAGTGTTTGTGCTCGATGTGCGCATGGCAGGCAGATGATAAAACATAGTGGAGTGAGTTAATGGAGGGGGAGTTGGTACACAGTAAAAAAGGGGGTGTAAAAATTACAGTGTTGACTTATTTTAACCCCGGATGAGTATTTTCAACATTATGAGTAGTCAATGAGCTCTAGTGTCGGAATTAAATTGGAGTGTCAAATTATGCAGGTATTGCAGTGTAAATTCAACTCAATTCAGTCATTAAATAACACTGGAGAGTGTAACTAAACCAGTGTTAAATATAATTACACATTTATGTGTGAATTTTAAGTCAAAGACCAGTTTGTGTCAAATTATCTCTGAAAATGTGACACTACCTGTAAACTTTAATACTGTGTAGACTGGGACCAAATGTTTTCTGAAACAGTGTTGAATGTGTAGGTGGAGAGGTGGTAATATAAGTGTATTTGTTGGGGGGAAATGAGTTCAAACTCACCCCTCGTGCCGTCTAGACTGGAACAACCATCTAAACCATCTAGACTGGAACAACCATTTCAGTAACTGGTCAAATAAGTCCAACCCCTTACATAGTGGATTTGTTTTGAAAAATGTAAGTTATTTATCGGTGTATAGTACAAGATCAATGAATCAATCAATATGCATGCAGAAACATAGATATTAAAACAAAACATTCTTAAACGCAACCTCCAACAAAGCATTCTGGGAAGAATGATAATGAGGCCCCTCCCACATCTTTTTCACTCTGAGAGAATGAACGGAAATAAACTCAACACAGCCCAGTAACAACAACACCATGCAGTGTTGATTCAACTGTGATTCAAATAACACTTCATTTATTCCACATGTGGTGTCAATTTCAATCCCACTGGTGTTAACCCCACAAGAGTCAACACTCAGATATAACACTCACAACACTTTTAACCTTATCACCGAGATTTTAACACTTGCAAATTGACTGTGTGTGTGTCAGTTTATGTGAATAGCCCATAAATCAATGTCTTGACATAGACCTATGCACTGCATTTGAAATTGTATTAAATGAATTTGACATTTCTACATAAAAACGTAGAAAAACATTTTGTTTTATTTGGATTATTAGGTTATTTTTTGTTCCCTAATTGCTTTGGTGGCTTAGTATTCCCTCAGAGGCAGGAGTGAAGACTAGATAAAGCTGACTGGAATAAGCTATAATAGTTTTAAGATTGCAGGTCGACTCTGTGTGTTGAGGACGTGCTATTCAGAACTGGGGAAAATGTAGTCACTATACCTTACTCATCAATGTAAAGTGTGTGTCTGTGTGTGTTTGTGTGTATATACAGTGCATTCGGAGAAGTATTCAGACTGCTTGACACATTCCACATTTTGTTACGTTACAGCCTTATTTTAAAATTGATTAAATTGTTGTTTCCCCTCCCCTCATCAATCTATGCACAATAACCCATCTTGACAAAGCAAAAACAGCTTTTTAGAAATTTTTGCATATGTATAAACATATATATTTTTAAATATCACATTTACATAAGTATTCAGACCCTTTACTCAGTACTTTGTTGAAGCACTTTTGGCAGCGATTACAGCCTTGAGTCTTCTTGGGTATGATGCTACAAGCTTGGCACACCTGTATTTGGGGAGTTTCTCCTATTCTTCTCTGCAGATCCTCTCAAGCTGTTGGGTTGGATGGGGAGCATCGATGCAAGCTATTTTCAGCTATCTCCAGAGATGTTCAATCAGGTTCATGTCCAGGCACTGGCTGGGCCTCTCAAGGATATTCCGAGACTTGTCCCAAAGCCTCTCCTGCATTGTCTTGGCTGTGTGCTTAGGGTTGTTGTTCTGTTGGAAGGTGAACCTTCGCCACCGTCTGAGGTCCTGAACGCTCTGCAGCAGGTTTTCATTAAGGACCTCTGTACTTTGCTCCGTTCATCTTTCCCGCAATCCTAACTAGTCTCACATTCCCTACTCTTGAAAAACATCCCCACAGCATGATGCTGCCACCACCATGCTTCACAGTAAGACATTTGTCATGAGACTCAATTTCAAGTCTCATAGCAAAGGTTCTGAATACATATGTATATAAGGTATTTCTGTTTTTTTATTTTAAATACATTTGCAAACATTTCTACAAACCTGTTTTCACTTTTTCATTATGGGATATTGTGTGTAGATTAATGAGGAAACATTTTATTTAATACATTTTAGAATAATGCTTTAACATGACAAAAAGTGGAAAAGTCAAGATGTCTGAATACTTTCCGAATACACTGTGTGTGTGTGTATATATATATATATATGTATGTGTGTGTGTGTGCATGCATGCATGTAGTCTGGCCTAAAAGCCAATGTATGTTTGATCCGAAATGTGGACAGGGGAACTGAATGCACGATGTGACGCAATTCATCTGGAGGCATGCGGGCACAATTAAACTCTGTACCGCATAGCTGTGTGCCACTCAAATGTAACCATGTGGAGGGCTCAGTATAGCTGCACATTGACATGATTGGTTTATGGTAGGTTAGGGGGCGAGGTCCTGTGTAAACATAAACTAACTTCCTCGACAGCTTCCTTCACAACAGCTCTGCTCAGCGAAAGCAAGAAGTATACATTCCCTAACTTCTTCAGAGTCCCGTATCACCGTAAATGCTGTACGGCAAATGCAGATGTCTGATTGACCATGTGAACCCTTTAAGAGTAGGCATTGCGTGGTCAAAGTGACCGTACAGCATTTAATGCGATGCAGCATCCGCAGACATCAGGGCTTTCATACTTCTTGTGCTTACGGAGCAAAGCTATTGTGAAGGAAGTTGTCAAGGAAGTGAGTTTGTGTAACGCCCCCACCGACCGTCAACTCGCGCCAATGAATTAGCTTTAATTCTGCGCTCGTACGTGCATGTGTGTGTTGGTGTGAAAGCGCGCGGCGCATTCTGCCTGTCAGGGCTTCCTCCTTGCCGACGAGTGCTTCCTCCTTGCACTGTGCAATGGGCCATGCATCTCGCGTTTGTCTGGCGGACCTCATTAAAAGGGTTAATGTATCGTGCCATTTAAAAGGTGAGAGGAAGTGGGTGCGAGCTGAGAGACCCTGTTAAATAGTCGTTGTCCCCTCTCAGCACTCTTTGCATGCACTCCCGCTCCGTTTAGATCCAAAGTTCGGTAAACAAATGTTCCGTATCTCCCTGCGCAATGATCCGTCTCAACTCGTCATATTTCATGCGCACTGTGGACGAGAATATGTTTATATTATTTCCCGCTTCAGCTCCTGAAAGTATAGGCCTAAAGCCTAAAATTGGATACATTACGTTGTTCATTCATAGGCCTAAATATTTCTTCCAAATGTATAGGTCTGATTTTAATATAGACCTTTCTTATTCTCAACCCAATTAGTAGGCTGTCTTTTTTGGGACAAAGTAGGGGCTGCATAGTTTGGTAGCAAAAGGAAAACCTTTAACGTTTTTGGGGAAACACATCAGGGAACAAACCAGTCCTATCCCACCAAAATGTTGAAATGGTCAAGAAACCCATCTGTCAGAAAAGAGTGGTAGGCTACTGCATTTGCCTGTCTCAGTAGTCAGTCATCTCAGTGTATGGTTGTTGTAACATTAACATTTTGTGCTTGTGTAGTATGTGCACAAAAAAACATGCATCACTCTGTGTGTTTTCGCATGTGCGCATGCCTATGTTTAAATGTGGTAACATTTGGGTCCTGTGGGTGCAGGGGGACAGTCCCCCTCATCCATCAACGCCCCCGTCTGCATGAGTCGCCCTTCCACTTTCCTCACCCACTGTGTCAGAGAAGGGGGTCTCTCTAAACCCCCCCAGGTCTCTGATGTAAATGACACTGTGACCATGCCACTATGCTGTAAACAGTTAGGCCTAGTTACTAGGTTAGTGGTTTGTTTATGTGTTGTTGTCAGGGCGATGAAGGATGGCCCTGTCAGTGGGCTTCAGGAGCCCCTCGTCCCCCCAGGTTGGTCCCTGGGGGCCCGGCTCAGTGGGTAGCCCTAGGGACCCGTGTCACAACATCCCCTCCTCTCACTCTATCTACACTGCAGAGTCTGGCATCTCCAATCACTGTTTAAAGAAAGACAAATAAACCTATACGTTTGTGAATGTGCGTTTGTACGGCTTGTTATATAGTGAAGTGGAAGCTAAAAATGTGTGTATTTGTATAATCAAGTGATGTGCTCTTTGTGTGTGTGTGTGTGTTCGTGTGTGTGTGTTCGTGTGTGTGTGTGTGTGTGTGTGTTTGTGTGTGTGTGTTCGTGTGTGTGTGTGTGTGTGTGTGTGTGTACACGGCACTGTGCAGTGATGGGTGAGGCGGGAGGGAGGAGGGTGGGTCTATGGCACCGCGACCCAGAGTGTGGGAACACCAAGGGAGGAGGCTGGGGGAATGGAGGAGGAGGCCCCATGTCAAGCCTGGGAACCAGTGTGTTTACCGCAGGGAAACCGTACCAACACAGAACAATGAGCTAACCTTACCCCCTTCTAAATAAAAAAAAAGTGATTTCTGCTTTCTTCCCAAAGGTCAGTGAGTTAGAGATAGGGAGGTTAACACAAAAGGCTACAGTCTGCCCGGCGACTACAGTCTGGGCCACTCGGGTGCCAAGGCTGAGGTCATTATCAACAGCAGGCCCAAGCTAAGCATATTTTTATAGATGCGTGTGTGTGTGCGTGTGTGTGTGTTAGAGAGAGAGAAAGAGAGGAAGATACAGAGAGAGTGAAAGAGAGGGAGATCAAGAAACATAAAAAAACATGTCCTCTTATGTACGAAAAGCATGTACCGTGTGTTTATGTGCACAGTTTTTCCAATAGATTCCATTCCTGTTTGTTCGAACCGTCCCCCAAACATATGATTGATTTGTGTGTCTGAGTGCAGTAGTTATTGTGTGGATACATTGCTGATGGTGCAGTCTCTTTCCCCTCAATGAATGAGGCAATATGATTGGTTGGTACGTGTGGAGAAACGATGTCCCTTAGCTAATTAAAGGGCTTCAATCATGTAGCTGCTCCAATCCATTACCTGGAGCAGGTATCAGCTCGCCTGGATCCCAGATCTGTTTGTGCCGCCTTGCCAACTCCTTGTCATTACAGATGGGACCCAGGCTAGGTATCAGCTAGCGTCACCACCATGCTAGCACAATCCCTCACAGTCACACCAAACTCTCTCACACTACTACAGGCACTCTGGTCTGGGGAGGGTTGTAGCATTGGGCGGATGTGGAGCGAGTGGGTTAAATAAAGGGTCTTCCATCTATTTTATGGCAATCAAAGACAACCTGGTGCTTTCTACGAGTGTTATATACACCTGCACTCTTTTGTAAAGGTGTACTGCATTGTTGAGGGAGCTAGCACGTAAGCATTTCGCTGCACCTTTTATACCTGCTGTAAACGGCACGTGTGACGAATACATTTGCCATAAGTATATTCAGACCCCTTCACCTTTTCCACATTTTGTTATGCTACAGCCTTATTTTAAAATTGATTAGATAGTTGTTTTTCCTCATCAATCTACACACAATTCCCCATAGTGACAAAGCAAAAACAGGTTTTTAGAAATGTTTGCCAATGTATTAAAAATATCACATTTACATAAGTATTCAGACCCTTTTACTCGGTACTTTGTTGAAGCACCTTTGACAGAGATTACAGCCTCGAATATGACTCTACAAGCTTGGCACACCTGTATTTGTGCTGTTTCTCCTATTCTTCTCTGCAGATCCTCTCAAGCGCTGTCAGGTTGGATGGGGAGCGTCTCTGCACCGTTCATATTTCCCACGATCCTGACTAGTCACCCAGTCCCTGCCGCTGAAAAACATGGTCTTGGCCAGGTGATGAGCGGTGCCTGGTTTCCTCCAGACGTTACGCTTGGCATTCAGGCCAAAGAGTTTTATCTTGGTTTCATCAGACCAGAGAATCTTGTTTCTCATGGTCTGAGAGTCTTTAGGTGCCTTTTGGCAAACTCCAAGTGGGCTTTCATGTGGCTTTTACTGAGAAATGGCTTCTGTCTGGCAACTCTACCATAAAGGGCTGATTGGTAGAGTGCTGCAGAGATGGTTGTCCTTCTGGTAGGTTCTCCCATCTCCACAGAGGAACTCTGGAGCTCTGTCAGAGTCACCATCAGGTAGGTTATTGGTCACCTCCCTGACCAAGGCCCTTCTCCCCTGTTTGCTCAGTTTTCTCCGGGTAGCCAGCTCTAGGAAGAGTCTTGGTGGTTTCAAACGTCTTCCATTTAAGAATGATGGAGGCCACTGTTCTTGGGGACCTTCAATGCTGCAGAAATGTTTTGGTAGCCTTCCCCAGATCTGTGCCTCGACACAATCCTGTCTCAGAGCTCTACACACAATTCCTTCGACCTCATGGTTTGAATTTTGCTCTGACATGCACTGTCAACTGTAGGACCTTATATAGACAGGTTTGTGCCTTTCCAAATCATGTCCAATCAATTGAATTTACCACAGGTGGACTCCAATCAAGTTGTAGTAAAATCTCAAGGATGAACAATGGAAACAGGATGCACCTGAGCTCAATTTAGTCTCATAGCAATAACGGGTCTGAATGCTTACAAAAATAAGGTACTTCTGTTTTTTGTTGTTTTTTCCCCCAAAAATGTCTAAAAAACATTTTTTGCTTTGTCATTATTGTGTGTAGATTGTTGAGGAAAAAAGTTTATTTAATCCGTTTTAGAATAAGGCTGTAACGTGACAAAAAAAGTGAAGGGGTCTGAATATCCGAATACACTGTATGTGAGCTTGTTCATTGGTGGACAACAAGTGAGTGAACTCTTTCACTCCCTCTACAGTACAGTAGGCTACATCCCTCATATATATAGGGTTTGGCTGGTGTGCTACGGTGTGTACGGCCAGACAGTGTGTATGATGTGGGTGTGCATGTGTACAACAGTGTGTGTGCTTGCATATGCCTCCATTTGTCTGCGTTTTTGTATGTTGTTCTTAATAACGTCTCTGGGAGTGCTGCCAGGCAGAGCGGGTACTTTCTTTCTCATACCGGACTGGATCGCAGCCACAAACAGGAATTATCCAACAATCGCTTTGTGAGAACGCCGATAACAGTGTTCCAGTGCAGTGGGATCTCCCGACAGCCGGGGACGGATTTGAGGGCGGGTATTGGGGAGCGCTCCAGGGCTGCAGCTGGAGGCACTCGATTATGATTAACTCAGGGGAGGAAAGAATGAGGGAGAAAAAGAGATCAGGTCATGCCCATCTGTAGCTGAGATGGAATGGTGAGAGGGAGGATGGGGGGGGGGCTGTAGTGTACACCTTTCTTCCAAGCCACACCAAGCCCCCACAATCCAGGCTGGAACCTCATTAACCAGTGACCTCTGAACCAGTGACCTCTGATGGCAGGAGAGATGAGGGGGGGAGACGTGATCAAAGCCACGGGTCATTTCTGATGGAAGCTTTACCTGATTGTTGCCGATAGCCTCTGTCTTGTCAGTGTTGGAATGGCGATATGTTGATGAATGCTACAGATGTTTTGTGACGTGAAGAACTTCCACATGGTAGTCTGGCACCCCTCGACGCCCTCAGGTGTGAGGGATGGGAACATGTAGTCCCCCTGTCCTCTGAGATGTGTCTGCATCATTTCCTCCTCCTGTGTATGTGTGTGTGTTGATGGTCGGCCAGGGTCGCAGTGGGGGAAAGAATGTGCTGGTTGAAAGGAATGCGGGGCTGGCTGATTAGCGCTGTGTGTGTACCTGGCGGTTTACTGGACATCCCGCGGCAATGCAGCAATGTGATTTGGATGATGAGACCGAGGAAAAACTTTGGAGAACAATAGAGACAGTGGATATTCCTTTCCGAGGCGCATTCCAGCCAGTCGCGTGGCCATTGGCCCCCGCTCGGCGCTTTGATGAGCCTCTCTCTGTGCTTCCTGGGATTGTCGCCCGTCCACAAACACAAAAACAAAGCCAGCGGTAGAGCGAACCTACCCGTCCTCCTCAGGATGTCCTGTTTTGATTAACGTTAGCATCCCTCCCGGCCCTGTGGCAATATTATTCTAATACTGCTTGGAAAGCTGCAGCTAACTGACACAGACACTGTTTTCCACTCGGTGAACTCTAAGGTCAGATCGTTGACAATGAGCTGGGAAGAAAAGGTGTGCTCTTTTAAGAGGTCTGTCTTTAAAGGGGATGTCATGTGACGTGAGTGGAGAAGCTCGGTGCTGAGGCTACAGATCCACTTGCTCTCACGGTCTCACGCCAGAATTAGGCGTTCAGCCATGTGTCTCAAACTTCACATTTCGAAGTTCTTGCAAACGTCAAATTGCGAAGTTTTATAACCTTAAAATTTGGGCATCAACTCCGAATTTCGAAATCTTAAGGTTGAGCATTAACTTTGAATGTTTAAGATAAGGGTTAAGGTTTGAGATAGGCTTAAAACAAAAATAACTTCCTGCTGCTGGATTAGAACTTGCAACCTTTGGAATTAGAGGCACATGCTTACGCCCATCCACCATTCCTGTCCACAACACTTTAGCAGAACGGAAACCTACTTGAAAGTAACTGCGTTCACTGTTGCCCCTAATGGCCGATTTCTTCATCATCTCCCGACGTCCTCAGGCATGGATGGACGTTGAATACAGTCTAATATCATGGGTGACCTGGCTGTACAGATTGGGGAACAGTTGCAGCTTTGGGTCGAGTAGAGAGGGATTGTGGACTACAGTTCTGGAGCAGACACACAGGCCCAACTCCCTTTCTCTTTCTCCTCTTCCTCCCTGTTTAAACTCTGATTCAAACCGACAAAAGCCAGTCAACACTTTTTTTTTCTCTCTCTCTCTCTCTCTCTCTCTCTCTCTCTCTCTCTCTCTCTCTCTCTCTCTCTCTCTCTCTCTCCCCATCCTCTATCCCCCCGTCTCTCTCAGAATCAGAGAGCAGTGAAGTGGTGAGGTAGTGTGTTTCTTCTTTGCTTGGGGGCCCAGTTTGACAGGAGGGCACCACTTGTTCACCCCAGTGTCCACAGAACCAGGAGACAGTGGGCCCATAGGGGCCTCTGGAGGCCCCAGGCCTGGATGTCTCTGTCAGGGCCCAGGCTGGGCCAGGACCCCCTGTATTCACCGGGTCACTGGAGAAGCTAATCGATTTTATCTCTGGCTCACATACCCAACCCAAACCCTTACACCAGGGACATTCACATGTTTCTTTCTGCTCAGAAGACTATTATTCTTCAAAAGCCTGCACTCGTTCTCAGCCTCTTTCTCTGTCTCTCTCGCTCTCTCTCTCTCTCTCTCTCTCTCTCTCTCTCTCTCTCCCTCCCTGTCTCTTTCTCCACCTCTGTCTCTCTCTGTCTCTCTCTGTCTCTCTCTGTTTCCCTCTCTCTCTCTCTCTCTCTCTCTCTCTCTCTCTCTCTCTCTCTCTCTCCCTCCCTGTCTCTTTCTCCGCCTCTGTCTCTCTGTCTCCCCTACTCAAGGGCCAGTTTAAATTTAACCCCGTCCCGCTTCAGTCTGGGCCCTGGCCCCTAAGGGATGCTGGCAGGGAGTAGGAGACCTTGTTTTCTTGCCCGTTCCCGTGGATGAAGCGTCTGAATGGGGGAGCGGAGGCTTTGGGAACGGCCTGGAAACTTCCCATTCATCAGTGTAAAGAGATACTGCGCTGACAGTTAGCAAACTGCCAGCCAAGCACAACACGGGGCCGCCGCGTGGGCCCTGAGCGCTCAACTCAACCCAGCCCTCAGACTGGAGGCTGGCCTAGCCTAGCTGCTCATCCCACCACTGTCCCAAGGCAACACACATATGCAGGCATGCACACTCACACACAGGCAAGCTCATACACTTTTCTCTCTTTCTGTACATTCTTACTCGTTTTTATTTATATAGCCCTTCGTACATCAGCTGATATCTCAAAGTGCTGTGCAGAAACCCAGCCTAAAACCCCAAACAGCAAGCAATGCAGGTGTAGTAAAAACTGCCTAGAAAGGACAAAACCTAGGAAGAAACCTAGAGAGGAACCAGGCTATGAGGGGTGGCCAGTCCTCTTCTGGCTGTGCCGGGTGGAGATTATAACAGAACATGGCCAAGATGTTCAAATGTTCATAAATGACCAGCATGGTCAAATAATAATAATCACAGTAGTTGTCGAGCGTGCAGCAAGTCAGCACCTCAGGAGTAAATGTCAGTTGGCTTTTCATAGCCGATCAATAAGAGTATCTCTACCGCTCCTGCTGTCTCTATAGAGTTGAAAACAGCAGGTCTGGGACAGGTAGCACGTCCGGTGAACAGGTCAGGATTCCATAGCCGCAGGCAGAACAGTTGAAACTGGAGCAGCAGCACGGCCAGGTGGACTGGGGACAGCAAGGAGTCATCATGCCAGGTAGTCTCGAGGCCTGGTCCTAGGGCTCAGGTCCTCCAAGAGAGAGAAAGAAAGAGAGAAAGAGAGAATTAGAGAGAGCATACTTAAATTCACACAGGACACCGGATAAGACAGAAGTACTCTAGATATAACAAACTGACCCTAGCCCCCCGACACATAAACTACTGCAGCATAAATACTGGAGGCTGAGACAGGAGTGGTCAGGAGACACAGTGGCCCCATCCGATGATACCCCCGGACAGGGCCAAACAGGAAGGATATAACCTTAATATCTCACCAGCTCGCTCCTCCCCTTTCCACTCACAATTTCCAGCTCTACTCCCTCCGTTTCCTCCCTCTCTCCCTGACTGAGGGTCGCAGTGGGGAGGATTGCCGTAGGCCTGGGTTGGGTTGGGTTGGGTGGGAGGGAGGGAGGGATGGAGGCAGTAATAATGGGGTTGTTGGGGTGACGGCCTGGCATGGCTCATCACACACCTACGGTTTGGCAGGGTAAGTCGGGGTTGGGCCGAGCATGGCAGGGCTAGGCAGGGCATGCTTTAGCAGTACAGGTTTAAGCATAGCAGGAATGGGCAGTGCAGGGCTGGGCAGGGCGGAGTGCTGCAGGTGGGGTGTCTGTCCACGGACCCTCTGCCCGCCCATCAATTGCCGACAGCTGACAGTTTAATCTGTGCGACCGGGCATGTCATTACTGAGCATGTGGGCAGCCAATCGCATCAGCGATCAATGACAAAGGCTGCTGCGGGTACCAGGAAGAGAGGGTGGGAGGGAGAGAGGGAGGGAGGAGAGAGCAGGAGAGAAGAGGTAGTTATGGAACTGAAGGTCAGTTCTGGGGAGGCTGTCAGGCACTGAGAGATGGAGGTACTCCTCGGACGCTGTGCTCTGAGAAATATGCCCCCCACCCAGACACACACACACACACTGTTGTGCACAATGAAATACTGCCCACCCTCACACACATATACACAACACACAGACACATTCACACTCTAGTTTGATTGAGAACCCTATTGGAGAATTTAATGCTGGCATTGTTTTTTAAATTCCATGTACAAGGCTTTGGCAGTGGGGAAGGCGGCTCGCTTTGGTGGGCCGTGGGGAAAAAACGCAGCCGTGAAAATAATCACCACATATGAATAAAAAGTCTGTTTATGAAAACGCCACAGCTCCCAGGATGCCGTGCCCCCTAGTACCCTACAGGTTACCACGGGAACGGACGCGGTGAGGTGCAGCCATGTTGACACAGCCCCCAGAAATAAAACACAGACTCGCTAACAGAAGGAATTCCACAAGCTTTACGACTGTTTCATTATCCAATTAATGTCATTTTCACCTCTTCCCCCACTTGTCGTGTTTTCCTAAAGTTTTTGGAACGTTGGCGAGCAAGTTGATGGCCGTGCGACAGTTTTGGCTCTAGCCGGAGATAAAACAACAGTGCTTTTCCCTGGGGGCGATATCCCAGCAGAACACGTTGATTTATCCTGCTGCTATCTCTCAGCACATCCACTAGGTCCCGTCTCTATTTGTCTCCCTCCGCTATATTCCCGGGGGGGTCCCAACATGGACGCCAACGACTGATGATGACTCATGACGTTATGTCCGACCCCTGACCCCTCTGATGTGGACGTCGATTAAGGCAGCCCCCCAAACCTTTCTGAATCAGAGGGGTTGGGTTAAATGCGGCAGACACATTTGGGTTGAATGCATTCAGTTGTACAACTGACTAGATATCCCCCTTTCCCTTCCCTCCCATCCCCCTATACAGTCTTTATGGATCTGTCTCTCTGGCACCCTTGGTGCCAAGTTGGCCTTATGTCTGTCTGTCCCTCAGGACCGGTCCTCCACCTTCTCTCCGTCTCTCTAAAGCTTCACAGCCCAGTTCATCCCAGACACCTCTGCTTCAGCTGCGTGTTTTTAAGGGAACCATGTAAAAGCTCCTCTCACCTCCCATCACCCGACCTTTAACCTAGTTCAGCTATATGCATTTTAAGATTTTTGTTTTGTCAGCAATTAAAATTGATCTGTTGTAATGCTAGTAGTCAAACCAACAGCTTTAGCCTGGCTGTGTGCCAGTATCATACTGCCAAGTTAACCTCCGCCCTCTCACAGAACTAACACACTGGTACTGCCCACCTCATCCATGTTTGGGAGAATGACATGCTAACATCGACATTTTGTATTTCTGACTGCCAGGTATGTTGACTGATGAGTTTACAGACTGAATTTCCCCCCACTTCCACCCTTGCATACAACACTTGTAATTGCTCAGTGCACAGAGGCACACCGGGGTGTGAAAGGCAGGAGTAACAACGGCCCGATTAGATTTTCTGCACGTCTTCCTTTTTTATTTGATGTTTCTGTGCTAATCCAATCTTGTACCGGGGTTATTCCGCCCGGATACAGGTGTTCGCATTCCATCGTCCCGCCAATAAAATCTAATTCCTTGGTTGTGATTTGATCAGTCTCGGGAAGGCATGTAAACCTTCCAGACAAAGACTTAAATGTTTAAAGAGGCGAGGGGTGCGTCTGCGGAGGCGAGGGGTGGGGGTTGGGGGGGATTCTATTACAGGTGTCCCCTGTTCTGTTGAGGGCCTTCTGGCTCTAATGAAATGCTCTGCTGCTCCTAATGTAATTGTCATTACCTTTGGGCATGCAGCCCTGCGGACGGTGGCCCTGTGGGGACACATAGGACTGATACAGTGGGGAGAAGTAGCCAGCGGATAGCGTGGGTGGAAGGCTACATGGGGATCAGGCTCTGTGGGTGCAGACCTGTAAGGCCATGAGGCTCCTGGGGTTCAGGGCCCCTGGGGGCACCCTGCTCTGATAGCTATCACATGTTCAGACTGCCCCCACCCCCCCACACCCACTGTGATCAAGACCAGCTATATGATTTATGTCGGTTGTCCTGCGATCCTTCAGGATGTGTCAGTCTGCCATGTATTGATTCTGTGAAACCGGACACAAACTACACGTCACTTTCACTGTGTCTCCTCTCTCTACATGTGTAGGAGTGGGTTGGCTAGGCTAGGGGGTCATCAGGAACACAATTTAAATGTCTATATAAAACAAGCAGTCTCGACTGCTTAATTGTGTTTGTGTGTCCAGAGACAGGATGTCTGTCTGTCAGTCCGTCTGTGGGGTTCTCACCTCACTACTGGCGCCACTGGCTGTGGCAGGAGGTCACGACCTTATGACCACACGGTCATCACGGTCACAGATCTGTCTCTCTTGGACTGAAATGGGAGCTTTGTTCTGGAACGATAGATGCGATTGGTGACATTATAAACAACATAGCACTAATGACTAAAGTGAATGCTAAACTCCTGTGAAACAATCTTGTCATGGCTGGATTTATGTAGCTGTTTGGCTACTGGTTTGTACTCGCTACTCCCCCATCACCAAAAGGGGACCATCTCTCCCAGAAATTTGGTTGGTGAGTAAAACCTGTGAATTCAGATAATTCTGAAGAGGGCTGCAAAGCCGAAACGTCTGTGTACGCTATCCCTGATGCAGTGAAAATAATACAATCAATTAAGTAAGCTTTATGTGAAATATTTTTGAGTGCAGACCCAATCACCACCAGGGTTCCATCCCAAATGGCACCCTATTCCCTATATAGTGCGCTACTTTTGACCAGAGCCCTATGGGCCCTATGGAGCCTGGTCAAAAGTGTATATATAGGGAATAGGGAGTAGGTTGCCATTTTGGACACAGCCTAGGCTGCGTATCTCTTAGAAGGTTAAGCCTGTGAAATTTAGGTTAAAGCATGTAGTGTGTGCCATTCTATTTAGATTCATGTGTAATTAGGCCACGCAGCTCTGTCTAGACTCTGACCCCTGACCTTTAGGCCTGCAGTGGGTGACAGTCCTAGGTAGCCAGGTGGGCCTGTGTTCCCTACACTCACAGTAACACACACACACACACACACACACACACACACACACACACACACACACACACACTCCCAGTTAGACCACTGTTACTAAGTCTGTAGCCCTCTGCTTACCAAACTCTCTCATTCAGCCTTTCTTTCTCTTAATGTTTGTTTCTGTCTTTCTTTGTTCTTCTCTCCTTTTGCCCCTCTCTTTTCCTTGTTACAGTCTCTCTTTTCCTGTTACAGTCTCTATTTTCCTTGTTACGGTCTCTCTTTTCCTGTTACAGTCTCTCTTTTCCTGTTACAGTCTCTATTTTCCTGTTATAGTCTCTCTTTTCCTGTTACAGTCTCTCTTTTCCTGTTACAGTCTCTCTTTTCCTGTTACAGTCTCTCAGTTTTGTGTGTTTTAATTCCCACCCTGTTAGTTCTGTCCCAAGACTTCATTAGTCATGTCCCTGTCAGCCACCAGCTGCAGACACACTCTCATTCTCACACACACACGCACACACGCACGCACGCACACACGCACACACGCACGCACGCACGCACGCACACACACACACACACACATACACACACATTCCCTTGCACATCCACAGGTATGGAAGTCATCAGCCAGGGGTCAGAGGTGAGCCTCATTACCCAGCTCCAGTGAAAACTTGTGGTGTGTTTTATATGGCTGGGTATCAGAGAGCCCCCCCCCCCCCCAAATTCTCCTTTCCCCCTCACCAGACCTGTAAACTAGATCAAGATGGGGGAGAGGAGGGGGGAAGAAAACTGGGGGGAGGGGAGTTGAATGGGGCTCAGAGGGCCTGGTCGACTCGCAGTGCCCTCATTGAGCGGGCCAGTCGGCCACAGAGGCCTGTTGACCAGCGATTATGACTGGTGTTTCCTGACGTAAGCCACAACATCTCTAAATCAAGTCATTAGAGTGGCCCAACAGAAGCCCATTCATTGCCCAGTGTGTCTGTCGTGTACACAACAGAGAGGGGCTCTTCTGGGGCTGTGATACGCTGACGTGACAGAAAGCAAAGTGTCTGTGTTCAAAGGCTCCTGGGAGGTCAGGACATGTAGGAGTGGGACGGGGGCGGCTGGAAATAGTCAGGGAGACGTTTGTGCTCGGGACTGACAGGGGACATAAACACACTGATCTGTCGTGACGGCGGCCATTGTCTGGTTGTCTCCGAGAGTGTGTCCCTCTCCGTTAGTCTGTCATGTGAGTCTGTCGTGTCTCTCTGTCTGCCTGTATGTCTGTCTGTCTGTCTCTGAGTCTGTCTGCCTACATATGCATACACATGTTTACATCTGTGGTTATACCCCTATAAAGGTACGGCTATGGAGGTGTAGAGCCACATTGTTTGTATCGGATGGTGGTAGCAATGTGTGTGCTTGGGATGTGTGCAGATGTTGGTTGGTACATGAAGGAAGTTAAGGGATTCTTTCATTGTGGGCTAACTGGAGGGTTGAATGTGCGTGGAGGATATGAGATGTTAAGGGTTAAGGTGCTGGGATCGTGATGAGGTGCGAGGGATGTATGGAAGTGGATGAGAGGGGGTGGGATGGGGACGGCTCTTGCGGAGGTGTTAGTGTTGTGTGTGTGTGTGTGTGTGTGTGTGTGTGTGTGTGTGTGTGTGTGTGTGTGTGTGTGTGTGTGTGTGTGTGTGTGTGTGTGTGTGTGTGTGTATTGGGATATCAGTGGTGGGGAAGTATGGAGATTGTTAGAAGGTTAAAGGTCCTCCTTGTCACTCACCCTACGACATTCCCACACATTCTATAAAAGTATGAAAATGTGAAAATGACCATATCTAAGTGCTCACTTGTCAGACAATGTAAGGAAGGTGTCATAATATCCCTGGGGCTATAACAGATTTTACAATATTTAATGTTACTAAAATGTTGTCAGTTCCACTTAAAATGTACCTGTATAAAATAAAGGTACAAAAACCACGACTCTTTTCAATCAGAGTCACGCTAACAGCCTGAATAGCCAGTGTCAACCCAGCCAGTCGGTCCAACAGTAACCACACGGAAACTGGAGTAATCAGACCGTTTAGTGCAATGGTCTGATTAGCAAGTAGCCCAATGATTGACACGTCAGTGAAACACAAAGGGTTTTTACAGTCGTTGACCTGAAGGACATGTTTCCATATGTATAAAAGCAGTAGTTAGTCTAAATGCAGTTACTTCACTGACTTCTGCGCTCTGTGAATAGCTTCAGCTTGAGCGCTTCACGGCCATGGATCCGTGCGGCTTTGCTGCTGTTTATTGTAAAAGAGGTGTGGATGTTTATACTCTCGACGGAGCAAAACAAACCAGGCTGAAGTGTGAGGTGGTTCTAAAATAATCTATCTGAGGCCCTTGACTTGGCACGTTCTCGCTGTGTAGTCCTGACTAGTCTAAATGACTATAGAATCTATTTTCTTTCATTCTCTTGATTCGGATAATATGAGCAATCAGTCAACTGTTGATTGAACGTTCTTCCAATGTTTCTGTTAATCAGTGTTTATTATGCACCCTGTCCTGTTGTTGACATGCTATAAATAGGTGGTGAGGTTGACACACAATGGGTGCTAGGCCGCTGTGACGCCTGTGTCACTGGCCCGAGGAAGATGAGAGAGATAAAGTGTCGTAGCGGAGTTAGTCACGTCACCGAGCACCGTTCACCTGCCAGTCCATCATCCAGCTCCAATGAACCATCACAGCTACATTGTCCACGTCTGTGATTGATTCCTCTATGCCTACTGCTCTCTTTCCTCTCCTCTCTCCACCCTCCTCAATGCCCCCTGTGCCCTCGCCTTTTACCCCCTCTCCCATTCCCTCCCACCTCAATCCGGACCGTTGAGGGGTAACACGAGGCCTTGTGAGATAGCAGCTCTCTCTCTCTCTTTCTCTCTCTCTCTCTCTCTCTCTCTCTCTCTCTCTCTCTCTCTCTCTCTCTCTCTCTCTCTCTCTCTCTCTCTCTCTCTCTCTCTCTCTCTCTCTCTCTCTCTCTCTCTCTCTCTCTCTCTCTCTCTCTCTCTCTCTCTCTCTCTCTCTCTCTCTCTCTCTCTCTCTCTCTCCCTCTCTCACCCCCGCCATTCTTTCTCCTCTCCTTCCTGTCCTGCCAGTCACCTACTGCTGCTGTGGGAAAAAGAGAGGGAGAGATGAGGCCTAGAAAACAGATCATTGTCCTCCTCCTAGATTAAAGCCCAGAGAATGAAGCATTGTCCGCTGAATGGCTCAACCTTCCTGCTGTCACTCAAACTCTGCTCTGAGCGCTACTTCATGTCTAAGAGGCTTATCTGTGCTGAAAGGCCTCTGGCTGCTCCTGGGAGAGAGAGGACGTAATGAAGCGTGTTTTTTCTGAAGGCATAAACCTGCTGCTGCTGAGGGGGGCATGGCCGGCATGGCCGGCCAAGGGACAGCTGCAGCACAGCCACAGAGACACAGACCCCCTCGCCACTCCCTCTCTCGCTCTTTTCCCCAATTCCCCTCTCGAAAGAATTGTCATTTATCTAGTCTTGCATAAGAGCAGAGCATTCTAGGCGTCTGGGCCGGGCCCAGTCTGAGCCCAGGGGGACCTGGGAGGACATTGTTGTGTGTTGGGCGTGCGCAGGGACCTGCCTGTTGTCCGCCCTCAGCCGTGTGTGTGCAGGGATGATCGGCAGCCCCGCTGGTGTGTTCCTCTCTTTGTGCTCCCCCTGTTTGAAAGGGGAAAGTTTAAGTGCTGCACACATTCAGGGGCTGAGGGCCAAGCCGGCTGAGAGGGTTAAGCCCTAGAGCCTGGTTGTGTGTGTGTGTCCTGGTCTGTGTCATGGTCTGTGTTTGTGTGTATCTGTGTGTTTGCCTATATCTGGATATAATAATGCCTATCTACACTGAGTGCACAAAACATTAGGAACTGACCAGGTGAATCCAGGTGAAAGCTATGATCCCTTATTGAGACATGGATTGTGTGTGTGTGCCATTCAGAGGGTGAATGGGCAAGACAAAATATTTAAGTGCCTTTGAAAAGGGTATGGTAGTAAGTGCCAGGCGCACCGGTTTGAGTGTATCAAGAACTTGACACAACTGTGGGAATTATTGGCTTCAACATGGGCCAACATCCCTGTGGAACGCTTTCAACACCTTGTGGATTCCATACCCCGACAAATTAGGGCTGTTCTGAAGGCAAAGAGGGGGGGGGGGGGGGGGGGGGGGTGGGGGGGGTCGGCAACTCAATGTTAGAATGGTGTTCCTAATGCTGTGTACACTCAGTGTATGATGCACTGGGTATTTTTTCATGCTTGAATGTTAATGTATCAGAACATGTTTTTGAGAGTGAGCTTAGCAAGTGTTGCACCATGTTTCTGTGTGCGTGAGAGTATCAATTATGAGATTATTGCTCTTACCAGCCAGTTTACTGTATATGTGTGAGGCGGCTACTATGCTCTGACCTTTCCCAGTGGTGAGAGATAGCACACGCTAGCGTCCCTGGCAGGGGTAGTTATCAATCCCCATGCCCCTGTTTGCCCTGATGCCCTGCACCATCTGCCCCCCGTAACCCGGGATGTCCGTCGATATGTCCCTGTGGACACACCTGCATCCTCATCAGCCCTCCCACACATGAAAGCACATCGACATTCCACAGCTACCGTCTTCCTCTAGTCTAATGCCTGTTGGCTGACCCCAGCACGATTTCAGTAATAATAGTGGATGGCTAACCAGTGCAGCTCAGCAGTGCTTGGCTTCATTTCTCGTGGACAGACTACTTCAACATAAATGGGACCGGGAATCTGTCTTTATGCTATGGACACTGATAGCTATTGAGCAGCAATAGTTCCGGTGTTTGGGGTTTTCATCAGTGGTTATTTGAACAAATGACGATTTCACAGGTGTTGGAGCTTCAGAATTTCGGAAGGGGAGGGGACATTCGGCCCATAGACTTGCCCATAACTTGCAGAAAGAGAGAGGGTGGAGCTCCTCGTTCTAGCATCTCTTCATCTCTTCTCTTAACACGTATGGACCCAGAACTTCATCGAGCAGCTGACCCATTCCCTGAGACTTTAGTTCTGGGTTAACTGAAGTTATGCTCAGTTTGGTTCAGTAGTGTGAAAAAAAGGTATATGTCAGTCTTAGACCCTCACTCCACTCCTCACATTCTCTCTGTCACTGAGGCTCAGTACCTCCCAAAAATCCACCATGTTGGAGACATTCACAGGGGCCAGGTCTTGTAGAGTGTGGACTACCGCCTCTTATCATTGTGTCCATAGAGAGAGAGAGAGCTTATCAGTATAGAGTGATTCACCGATTCACCTTATGAGGACTCTGATGGGGTTTATTCTCTCCTCTCTGTCAGACCGCTGACCAAGCAGCCACTCTTTACCATTGTCTGTGACCCACAGGCATCTTGTGGGGTTAGAGCTGCCCTGCATCTCTGATAAGCTGTGTCAGGAGGTCGAGTGGTGCTGGAGGAGCCCGGAGTATAGACCACAGGTCCCAGGGCCGGAGGGGGGGCCGTTAAGTGGTACGACCCAGCCGAGATGGGAGGCCCACCGGTCCATTTGGACATCTGAATCTCCAACCCCCCTGCAGGGTCACAGTGACTAGGAGACCTGGGGAAACTGGAGAACCGGGCCTGGTGGTTCCTCTGCGCTGCTGGCTCTGTCTAGCCATGGATGTTAGAAGTGTAGTAGCATCTCAAATGGAAGGTGCTGGAATTATGTCCTGTGGGATTGTCTGCTGGTAAATAGAGGTCAGAAAAATATTTTGAAGTTAAGAGATATTTAGGCCTATTGTATTCTGCAAAATAAGTATATTATAATCCCTTCACTGCCACCGTATATCACATGTTGCGATTCTTAGCTAAAAAGTATCACCTAGGCTGTAGGCTACACAGTTTGTATGTCATTTTTGAAAAATCCCAGATGAAAATATTTGTTGAAAATCAGTCCTGGGAATTCAAGTTGATGTTAAATATCGGTTGGTATGAACGATTGACGGAGCACAATGTGTTCAATGCAGCGCAGGGCGAGATGGTGCTTCATTGTGCAGGAGGCTGAGAGTGGATTTGAAGGTTCTTTTTCAGTAAACATTTAAAAGAAGTGGAGAAGCGAACAAAAGCGTTAAGAAGGAGCTGTTTTGTTGCCCCGTTTTTTAACCTAAAGAGGCGGTCTGTCCGGCCACAGCCCTGGCTTCAAAGTATTATCCCACACATACAATTACCATTTCTATCAACTGGGGAGAAAGATTATGCTTTTTGGGTGTTCTTGTGCGTTTCTTCCAGTGGATTCACTTGGTGAATGTGACACGTTTTGTGTCTCCCACCCCCTATTGAATTTAAAAGTTCTCTGTTCTCTTAGGAAGCCAAGGAGAGTCCTACACTAGAGGCCTGAATAGACACTAAATCTTTCAAGGTTAGGACTTAACCTTCTCCCTCTCTAATTCATCTTCAAACTTTAGTCTCCAACCAATCAATATCCGATGATTGGTAAACTATGTGCAGGGTC